>NC_141145.1:75915859-76130859 GCF_053477565.2 Lygodium microphyllum | reverse complement strand
TCGGTCCTAAGTGGGAACAGCCAGAATACTTCCACTATAGGCAGATGTGGAAAGTCCTAGATCACAAACCCCGTAACACTCCATGGGAGTGCCGGGCGGAGCTTTCTAGATATCCTTTCCAATGGACTGCTAAGACGTGTCCTAAAGATAACATGTGGATATGTTACAAATGATGAGCTTGGTATTCCTTCAGTTAGGACATCAGGTGTATAGAGAGCTCATAGTAATGTAAAGGCTCTATTGAGTGATCAAGTGGTACGCAGGTCTAGCAGGATCAAATATCTTGTTAAAAGATTTGGCTTTGAAGGTTATGCAGCTCACCATTATCCTTATATGGTGAAACTAGTTGAGGATGTTGAGCCCACTTGTTTTGAGGATGCTGTTCAACATGCTCATTGGGATGTAACAATGGATGAGGAGATGGTTGCATTAAAAGCCAATAAGACTTGGAATTTGGTACCCTTACCTAAGGGTAAGAAAGTTATTGGATGTAAGTGGGTTTACAAAGTCAACCATAATGCAAATGGTTCACTTAGTAGGTATAAGACTAGGCTGGTTGCAAAAGGCTATGCACAAATATATGGGATAGATTATGAAGAGACATTCAGTCTAGTTGCTAGGATGGCAATTGTTAGGTGTGTGATTGCTTTGGCAGCAACCAAAGGTTGGAGTTTGCAGCAAATGGATGTTAAGAATACCTTCTTGCATGGTGAATTGCCAGAAGAAGTGTATATGGAGTAGCCAGCAGGTTATGAGGATTTAGAGCATCCCACATATGTGAGCGGGTTAAAGAAGGCACTCTATGGGCTGAAGCAAGCACCTAGAGCATGGTCTGACAAGATTGGAGAGTATCTTGCTAATATTGGATTTTGTATTTTTGATTCTGATCACCACTTTATGTGAGAAAGGGAGATGTAGGTTTGGTCATCATAGTCATCTATGTGGATGACTTGATTATTCCAGGTGACAGTGACAATGGGATTGTTAAAGCTAAGGACTTCTTGAAGAAGAAGTTTGAGATGAAGGATTTGGGTGAGTTGAGATACTTTCTTGGTATTGAGGTGATCAGATGTGATGATGGTATATGGCTATCACAAAGGCAGTATGTCTTGGATATGTTATCCAAGTATGGTATGACAACATGTAAGCCTCTTTCAGTACCATTGGAGAAAAATGTGAAGTTGGGTGCCAACGTTGGGGACTAGATAGAAGACCCTACTATGTTTAGGAGGATAGTAGGGAGTTTAATTTACAGAACTATCACAAGGCGAGTCTTGAGCTATGTTGTTGGCCTTGTCAATCAATTTATGTAAATGCCTAGAAAGCCTCATTTGGATGCAGTTAGATGTATATTGAGATATGTGAAGTTCACTTTACATTATGGACTTTTTTATGAGGCAAGAAACGATGTATCGGTCTTTGGATACAAAAATGAAAATTGGGCTAATAGAATGTCAGACATAAGATCTGCTAGTCGATTCATGTTTTTCCTTGGTAGTGTAGCAGTTACATGGAGCAGCAAAAAGTAATTTATAGTTGCTTTGTCGAGTACAGAGGCTAAGTATAGAGGTGCTGCTATGGCAGCATGTGAGGTGGTATGGCTGCAAAAGTTATTAGGTGATTTGGATGTGCATGGAGATGGTCCAGTTGTCATTCATTGTGACAATATGAGTAGTATACAGTTAGCTAGGAATCTAGTGTGCCATGCTAGTACAAAACACATTGAGGTGCACTACCACTTTGTGAGAGAGAAGGTACTTGCAGGAGAGATGGACTTGGTATATGTTAGCACACATGATTAGATACCTTACATTTTCACAAAGGAATTGGGTGCAGAGAAGCTTCGAAAGTTCCGAAGCTTACTTGGAGTTGCAAAGATAAAGTTGAGCTTGGGGGGGAGTGTTGAGATGGCAAGCTCAACATGTGCAGACGTTGATGATGGACCGCCTGGCTTGATGAGTCCACACGTCTACATTAAGCACGTTGGTGGTTATTATGATACTCACATGGCCATTGAATTATCACTTATTATATTTAGTTTATCACACCTATCTACTACTAGCAAAGATATAGTGACAGACGATTGGTGTAGTCTATTATGCATTGTTTGACTTAGTAGGCCACTTTCATTTATGTTGTATCTTATCTATACTTTGTGTACATTATATAGTGTGTGGAAGAAGAAGAAGAAGAAATTAACAAGAAAATGTTTTGGCCTCCATCTCTCTTCTTGTGTTCTTGAGTGAGCTTCCTCTTGTGTGTACAATGTGTGTTTGGTGCAACAGCTCAAGTAAGTTCCCCCACCACACGATTCTTGACAAAGTTTTCTAGAAACCAAGCATTTATACACCTTGAGTAATGGTAGAATATTAGTTGACTATCCTATCAAAATCTACATTTAGCTTTCACGAATTATAAATATGGAATCACATAATGTTATGAAGAATGCCCCTTAAATTGAGCAACTTCAACAATTAAGAAATTAGTGGCTAGCATTTGATTCTCCACCAAAATTCCAACAAGGGATTCTTAACACAAGCTCCCAAAGAGCACCATGGCTGGTAATCACATATAAGATTACCTTCTCTTTTTGTGAAGGTTAGTGTGATGTTTTTTCTTTTGTTCTATGCTCACAATTTTGATATTTTTTGTCCAAATATTTGTGGCATACATTGGAGAAAATTGTGCATGTAGATATTGCCACATGATTGTTAGACCCAAATAAATATTTGATAGTTGGATTAAAATCATGAAGAGATACTCTACATGTGAGCTTACATCTCGGGAGGAGAGTTCAAGAAAGAAGGAAAGGCAACCTTCTCTAGCAGCATTTTGTTGCCTTATGGGTTTGAAGGATGGACACTTTTGTAGACTACAAGAGGAGATCAATGAAGATCATATCATTTTTCTTAGAAATAAACATTGGGATAAGGAAGATATGATTAACATGGAACAAGGGCTAAGCAAATCAAGCAAGATAGGGTCCTAAAGGAAAAAATTAATCATTGTTTTCAATGCCTCAGTTCCAAAAAGTAGCACTATGATGAAGACTTGGGAAAAGCTTGTGGATGACTATGATATCAATGATGAAGTCTACACAAAGATTTTAGGCATTTGCAATAATTGGGTATCAAAGGAGCTAACACGTGGAGCTGATACACGGTCCCTACCAAATGGAGCAAAAGATATTGTGAACTTTCTAATGTAGAAAAAGAAAAATCCTCTTCAATCCTCTAGTAGTTTACCTTGGCGTGTATATGTTGTCGGATGCAATCTAGAAACCTTTGATCTTATACATAATGTTTATAGATATCCAATTACCATTGGGGTTATTGTTTTAGATGTAGCACGCAGAGTTGAGAGAATGAAATGGGACTCTATAAAGTTTGAAAAGCCTGTATCCCCTCTACTACAAATGACATGTGAACCTAAACAACTCATGTTGTTATCATTTCTTGATCGAAAGAAAATGGTAGCTTTGGGAAATACTCTTAAAGAATTTCTTACAAGTATCACATGCTAGTTGGTAGTGTTGACTTCCTACCAATGGATAGAGCCTTTGCTTTTGGATCTATAGAATACTTTATGGTTTGACATTAGTGACCATGGAAAAAAGCTTCATCAATTTTGAGCGATATATAAACAATGTCAACAAGCTTTCCATTTTGGACTTTTAAGGCTTGAACAAGGAGTTCAATGATGAGGACCTTGAAGAATACCAAAGGATTACAAAGGCCATTTTGAGAAAGAAGAGGAAATTTATGAGGACCACAATCAAAGCATTCAATGATGCTTATGAAGTTGTATTTGATGTATATGCAAGTGGACTTGCATCTAAGGTGGCTTTAGTAAATCACATGAAGACTATTGCAATGGTTTGCAACACTCAAGAGCAAAGAGAGGTTGAAGTAAAATCTTGGAGAGTCCACAACAGTGCCAAAAAAGATCAAATGTCCAAGAGGTTTCTCCTACTGAAGTTCAAGTTCCTGAAGTACCACCTGAGGGTGTAGAAGAATCAAGCCAAGACATAGCAAGTCTAATTATAAAAGAGAAATTAAAGGCTACTTCAAGTGTTTAAACTCCATTCCGTCTCCTTTCATCAAGAAAGACACATTGATGTAATTTTGGTTTTTTTCTCGAAAAGCTACCTCCATTAGCATTTGCAATATTTTCTTTCTTTGGTGATATTACTTAAAGAAACTGTGTCTTTAGTTTTTTTTAATTTTTTGCAAAAGATACAAAGCATGTTTGGTTTAAAAAATCTAAGTAAATCTTTGACTAAAATAGTATTAAAGAGCTCATTCAAATTTATCATCCTTTGTAAGCACAATTATTTAAAGGAGATATTGTAATTTAGTGTGTAAGAACACTTATCACATTGAAAAGTTTGAGCTAGCTATTAAAAATTTACTTAAGTTTATTTTAGATCTTATTTCAATTAAACTCTCATATGTGTTGTGTAATGATCTTGTCATGTTAGTTTTGGTTAGATCTGTAAACATGGTCAAATCTTGTATCTCTTATAATCTCTTTTACTACATCATTAGGGTATGTCTATGCATGTATCTTAGGATAAGAGAGCCAACAATTTTGCACACCCCAAAAAAGTTTCACTGCGCTCGTGAAAGAAGTTCTACCTCACTAACAAATATTAGGAAAAAGATTTCATCTCCAATGTGTGTTTTGAGATATGTATGTGGAATATTAAGAAAAAATGCTTGCTATAATTCATAAGTTTAAATATCTATGAGATATAACTAGGTAAAAAATAGAATGGTTAGTCCTTAAGAAGAAACTATGAAAACTTTACAAAATAGAGTATACCTTATCTCAATTAAATTCTCATGTGTGACTTATACATGATAATAGTTTTGGTTACATGGTCAAATGTATCATGTTTAAATTTTCATTTAATAATTAGGACTAATAAACACCTTCTTTATACATACCATATTGGACGCCTTTTTAGAATGTGAGAATGTTTAACATTATAATGATAAGATACTTTTTGCAACTAATTACAACTATCTATAGCCCAAGTATACTAATAATTAGCAATAAAAATTAGGTATGAAAAAACGACTCTATTAGAATAGATTTTATCTCAAAGAAATCATTCATACATGTTTTCTTCACCTCATGATATTACTCTTGGTTAGATTTGTCCACATGGTCCATCATCTCTTTTCTTAAGACATTATTTATTAACTAGTATCTATGCATGAATTTGATGATATGAAGTTAAAGTGCTTTAGTATTCTATGTCAGCTTAGAGCTCAAACATTAAGTAGAACAATGAGGAAGTAAAGGAATCTAATGTACCTTCTTTTCCTTTTAACTTCAACTAAGAAATCTATGGTTGGACATTTAACAGATTCAACAACATTAGTGTATGATGGTGTGATTGATGTGTCCTTCATAAGAAATGGAACACAATTCTATGTAATACTTGATCTCAATGGTCTTCTTTTACAATGATGCAACATAAATCTATGTAATAGTAATGCGTGCAGTAAATTTGCGATGCTAATAGCGATGGTTACAAAGGAAAAAAATTTGTGGTTGCCCTATGTGTGTTGTATTTGGACCATACAAAAGGGTTACAATAAGGAATATAATGGTTGTCAAAATGAAGATAAAGAGTACTTGAATCCACAAGACTGATACATAAAATAAATACAAGATCGCTTGATGAAAGGACTCATGGAATCATGGAAAGATACAAAGGATGATAATAACATAGTGCATAGAAAATTAATACATAAATCATAGGACCAAAAAAGAAGAGGATGTGCGCTGCAGGGATCCAAGCACGAGCTATAGATCCTCGCCATCTGAAAGCTCATCCCGCCGCAAAGGAGCATCAAACGGACTCTGTTAAAAAAAAAAAGCATTAGTCCACCATACAATAATACATTTAAATTAAAATTTAGTAACTATGAATAAGAAAGATGAGTGAGTTACTAGGCCGCCACGTACATACAATCTATCAATCAATACAGTGAGACCATGTCTCTTTGCATATCGAGTCTCTAGGCCGGTGGGATCACGGTTTGTAATGATTGTTAGAAACACAATTGTTAGTACAATTAATATTGCAAAAAATAAGCAAGAAGAACAAAAGAAAAACTTAGAAAGTCCTCTAGATAACCCCTATGGCTGCCACTCCCAAGATGATGGACCACTTGTGCCTCCAGTCGTGCCCTCATTGCCTCATGCTGCAGTCTCCAACATCGTGGAGAATCTATAGCCACCACCTTGAGTCACTACCAGTCATCTGCGCCTAGCTACTCAGGCTTTGAGGCCCCACTCTTAAGTGTCTTGCATGCGTCCAATCGTCAATGTGACATATATGCATGCATGCACTCCATCATCCAACCTGTGGAAAACCTATCTGTTGTGATGGGTATTGAAACTCCTCATGCAAGGATGCTACTATGTAGTCCTTGTTTCCCTTTGGTCTATTCTTCCAATGATCCAAGGCATGCCAAAAAGCTTGTTAGCACAACTCTCTCATACAAGCTATCACCCTCCTCCCCTCATCGTTTATGATGACGGGTCATGTCCTATCATATACAAGGTATCCATACACCTTTGGGGGGGTTTGTCTAAGATGTGTCCTCTCCCACCTGCAGACTATGCTCTTGGGCATATCCAGGAGACCCTTGTACATCTGGTGTACCCACGGGGATGGTATCTCGTGGAGGAGCACCCATAGGGGTGCCACATGTGGATGGTTGAGAAAAAGGTGAAGTGACTGGAGTAGATGTTCTCGCAGGTGTGACAAATCCCACAGGTGATGCAGCTCCACTAGAACGACGAGACGAAGACACTGTGTCGATACCTCCACAACAACCACTTGAGCCACTCTCTCTCAAACTTGCACGAGAGTGAGGAGTAGTACTGTATCTCGAGCCAACCATCTGTCATTCACACAATCACGTTGCATTGTATATTTTGTATTGTACATTGAAATGATTAATTAGTTGTCACATATAAAATCTAGATATAAGATCTTATAAAACAAGTGGTCACCTTTGGACTAAATCCCCTCGAGAATTTTCACTCCTTAGTAGAGACCTCCACCCCTTCACGAGAGGTTGCAATCAAAGCTCCATGCAACCATCATATATAGATAAACTGTAGCATCTCCTCCATGCCCTCAGGATATCAAATCCATCAATGGCGCATACTACATTGAAATTGAGATCGTGCTTCTTCCCGATATTTCCTGCCATGCTCGTATCTAGCAAGGCACGTCTCCATGGAGACATGGTGCAACATACAAAAATGATTCACTTTCTCCTCCATTGCATTATCCATCCTTTTTTAAAACCCATTTCCAACCATCGTATCTCCGATCAGTCTATCATCATCCTTCATCGACCATAGCATATTGTTGTTGAGATATGCACTAACATCTCGGACACCAACCACTATGAGATATGCACTAATACCTCCGACACTAACCAACCTTTAGCCATGCTACCTTCTGGCCGAGCTCATTGTTGCACAAAGCCTTTCAGGTTTTTCATGAAGTACTCAAAGAAGCACATCCAACATCCTGCAATCTCCACTTCATCTACAAGATACACCAAGAGGTGGGTTTCTATCATGAGCATGCTACTGGGCAGGTACTTCTCAAAGAAAAAGAGTCTCCACTACTCCCTACCTTGCAGATTTAATAAAGATGTCTTGATCTCCTTTTCTGAGATCCATTGCACTAAATTTGACAACCTGTAAATCGCCCCACGTATTTCTGGAGTGAGGCATCATTCGATTGCGATCGTTAGTAGAAACTGTTACAAATGAAGAAGCATTACAAACAACAACTACACTCCAAATAGCAAAATATGCAGGCTACTTATAATCCATTCGTAGTATAAAATTGACATATCTTATGCCAATCATGGGATTTTAGGCCTGATAATAAGTCATATTTAGAAAAAGCGGATCTAAGATAACATATCATACCCATTGGAATGCAGATAGACCTGATAATTTGCTTCAAAAAGTGCTATTCTCTAGTGGAAAAAACCCAAGGAGCATGAGGTAGTTGCAAGCGACCATTGGCACTCGACTATGGCCAAAGCGCCTCCATCTTGCTTACCTCCTTTAAATCCATTTGTACCCCTACAGTGTCTCTCTTTCCTGTGATGTGGTCCCATAGTAAGCTGCCTACATTCTTGAAAATATGCATGGGATTGACCTGTAAGTGGATCCAATACGGTAACTCGTAGAAAACTATGAACCGTTGCATTCTGTTTGGATGCAACTCCAGTGGACCATTTTCAGCTCGTACCAACTTTGGGTGTTCATTTGTGCTGGAGTTCATCCAAGAAAACCTTCCCTCAGTTCATGACTCTCCGGCAAGAAAGTGGCATGTACTTGATATATCATCTTTTTCATGGTTTGTGACCTATGGGAGTCTAATGGTGGCCCACATAATGGACATGTATGATAACCTAAGGTAACCAAACCTATCCCAACACCTCTATCCTGTGAATACAAACTTGAACGAGCTATAATAGATATTACCAATGAGAATGGAAGCCTACTTACCTGAGCACTCCGCGAATCCTGGAAAGTCATGCATGGTCCACGTGAGAATGGCTTGTATATTGGCAAATCATTGACCATCATACTTGCTCATATCTTCCATGAAGACCCCCTCCTTCCACAAGATCTTAAGCTCATCAACTAATGGATGGAGATAGATGTACATATTCTTAACTTTATAGCAGCCAGGAACAAGTAAGCTAAGGATCAGGTGTCCTTTGTTCGTAGAAAGCCATGGTGGGATGTTGTAGTTAATAAGGACTACATGCCACACACTGTAAGAAGTTGAGCGGAGATCGAGTGGGTTCACACTATCCATAGCTAGATCAAGCCAAAGATTTATTAGCTCTTGTGCAAAGCTTGGAAAGGTAGAGTCAATGTGGCTTCTTGCACCTGAATCCGCTGATATTTGTTGGGCTCCATCTATGGATCTATTCGACACATGCCACGTTATCAAGCTCACCAAGACCGACGTACAAAACATGTGATGTATATGGGGGGTAAGTGAAAAGTTTCTAAGAACTTTCTAAGGGATGGTTTGCCCTTGTAAGTCCTGTCGATACATATGAGCACCACACTTTCATAGTCTCGTACTCTCCTCGAAATAGCACTCAATCGTTGACACATGCATGGATGCTGTTATAGACCAAAATATGTTGCGCATCATCACGAGACTTAGGCATGGTATTTGAAAGTAGTAATATATGACTTTAACAATCTGAAAAGAAATCACAAGATACCTTGAAAATGCACATTTTTTTTTATAATGGTGCCAAAAAAAATCAACGAAGCATACGTAAAAGGTACCTGAACAACTTGATCACACTCGCATTGCTCCACTTGTGTTTTGCTAACACACTTAGGAGTGCGAAGAGCGTCTTTAGGCAAGATACTCAGCACCCATCATATAATGGTATGGATGTTTCCTCTCTAAGTGGATAAGATGTCTTGGCATCCATGGGCATCAATGCATTGATCATTATCCCCATCTCAATCTCCAAGATTATAGGAAAGTCTGAAAGGCTACCTGTCTACTCTGGTATTGACGGTATAGACTGGGTAGTGTCTTCCAAGTGATAGATTGGCTCAAGAACTCCATCCATCGAATGCCCATGAACTCTTCTAACTAGCCGCAATAGGTGCCTCCTCCTCGGGATGAGACGTCACCTCCCTATAATAAATTTTACAATCACATCCAATGTTTTTGTATGTGATATTCTATTAGTTTGCAAATAGAATGCATGATTGATATACACTTTTATTACTGTTTGCTCATAGTCTGAGATCTCATGATCAATGATCTTCGATTGAAACTCACCGAAGCATCGTATGTGTTCTATAGACAATCAACATTTTCGTCTAATTGCCAGCTTGCATTGAGAGCAAGGACACATGACACACTGATTAAAATATGCCTCATGATCTTGAACATCACAACATTCATCATTTTCCATTTGGTTTATGTATCAACAAATAATTTGTCTTTATTCTCATTCTCTTTTTCTTTCTTAAATTGTTTGAGAAGGGATTTCTTCTCTTGTAACTCAACAAAGATAACATCAACTAAAGTCTTATTTTTCTCCCCCTTTCTTTGTTTCTTCCCCTTTCTTTGCACCTTTCTTTGCACTCTTTGTTTTATGTTCTCTCCCCTTTCTCTTTCATGTTTTCTTTGTCTTTCACGTGCATTCTCTCTTTCTTGTTCTCTTTTCCTCTTCCTTTCTTCTTCTCCCTCTTTTATTTTCTATCTTCTTTCTCTCTCTCTCTCTTTCTTTGTTGCCCCTCTCTTTGTTTCTCTCCACCCCCTCATAAGCGGGCTTATAGTATGTAAAGTCTAATATGCTATGCATAGGGGGGAGGGACTAGGTACCCTACGTTAGAGTGTTCCCTATCTTGTGGTATTGCACCCAACCTTACTACCTTTTTCCTTTGTATGTGACTCAATATGTAGAGGGTAGGAGGAGATAATGCAAAGCATGTAAAGAAAATCATCCATTCACCTTCAAGTCCAATCTCTCTTTTGCTTTATTGGGCCCGGAGACACAAGCCTTCCGTGCCTTTCCAAAGCATCAAACACACTCAAGGTGCACCTTTAACAAAACCTCTCTCTCTCTCTCTCTCTCTCCTACTACTACTACTACTACTACTACTACTACAGCCACCATCCCACCTTTCATATATTGCTCAACAGTTTCAGAATGCGAGAGTACAACAGAGCCGACGGCAAGTTCTCTCTTCCTCTTCCTTTCTTCTTCTCCCTCTCTTATTTCCTATCTTTCTCTCTCTCTCTTTCTCTTTCTTTGTTTCCCCTCTCTTTGTTTCTCTCCACTCCCTTATGTTTTCTCACTCATTCTCCTCTCTCTCTCCCTCCCTCTCTCTCACTTTCCCCATTTCTTTATTATCTTTCATGTTTATTCTCTCTCTCTCTCTCTCTCATCCTTTTTCTTTTCTTTTTCTCCCTCTCTCGTTTTCTATCATTCTCCTTCAATGCACCACATTCTCCGCCCTCTCTCATTCTTATCTCATTTCCTCTCTTTCTCCCTTAATGCACATCATTGTAATAGAAAACAAAAAAGAAAAGAAGAAATTTAAGAACAAGAACAAACCCTCTCTTCATTTTTCTTTACCCCCTCCTGTTTTCTCATTCATTCTTCTCTCTCCCTCCTCTCTCTCTATTTCTCTCTTTCTTTAGTATGTTTCATGTTTATTCCCTCTCACTCTCGTTCTTTCTTCGTTTTTCTTTCTTCTTCTCCCTCTCTCATTTCCTCTCTTTCTCCCTCAATGCACATCATTGTTTAAAAAAAAAAAACAAAAAAAGAAGAAAATTAAAAACAAGAACAAATCCTCTCTTTGTTTTTCTTTACCCCTTGTTGTCTCATTCATTCTCCTCTCTCCCTCCCTCCCTCTCTCTCTCTCTCTCTCTCTCTATTTCTCTCTCTCTCTTTATTATGTTTCATGTTTATTCCCTCTCTCTCTCTCTTTTTCTTTCTTCTTCTCCCTCTCGCCTTGCGCGGTAAGTGGAGAAGGAGGAGGAGGTGGCAGGTGGAGAAGGAGGAGGTGGGGGGTGGAGAGGTAAGTGGAGCAAGAAGCGGCGGGAGGCGGGTGAACAGGAGGCGGTGGAAGCGGGAGAGTGATAGGAAGGAGGAAGGCAAGGGCGCATGGGTGGGGCGCAGGGGGAGGCGCAAGGGGAGAGGGCACAGTAAGGAGAGAGGAGGAAGGAGGACGAAGGCAGGGTGAAGAAAGGAGGGGGGGAGGTGACAGAGAGAAGGAAGGAGGGGGGAGGAAGGGAGGAGGAAGAATAAGAAAAAGAACAAGAAAAGAAGAAAGAAGAAGAGGGAGAAGAAGAGGAAAGAGACGCATAGGGGCGCGAGCTGTAGGGAGGAGGAAATCATTTTAAAATAAATAAATAAATAAATAAGTTAATTATTTTTTTTGGATTTTTTAAAATTAGTTGTTTATTTTTTTATTTTTAATTTGATTATTTATTTTTTGTTTATTGTTATTATTATTATTATTATTGTGTTTTTGTTTTTTTATAGTTGTGTAAAGTGTTTTTTTTTTGTTTCCCCATTTATTCGTTGTTTTTGTTTTTGTTTGTTTGTGTGTTTGGTTTTTTTGTTTTGTTTTTTTATTGGTTTATTGTTTGTTTATTGTTTTATTTTTATTTTTTTGGTTGATTGTTTTTGTTTTGTTATGTTTTTTTTGTGGTGAATGTTGTTTTGTGTGTTTTGAGGATTGGGCAGTGGGTGGGGAAATTGTTGTTGTTTTGTTTTTTTTTTTCGTGTATTTTAAAAAAATGGAAATGAAAATAAAAGAAAAAAAGAGAAGTATGTTCCCGTTCCGTGTGTATGCATGCGGAGGGGGGGAAGGTAAAAAAAAATTTGCATTGACGGGATTAAACAAGGTCGGGACATCAGGATGAAAGGGCACAAAGACAATGGGGCATCTTAAGGTGCGGAAATTCAAAAACGCGCACGTTCATGCTCAAGGCAAAGTACGCGGGAACACGACAAAGCAAATAAAAATTAATAACGCACAAACCATTCATTAGAATGCAATGCCAGAAACAAAACTGGGCCAGAAGGTGAGGGGAAGACTGCAGAAATATACAACGTGGTGTCCAGGATCAAATCAAGGCGTTCCCATGGGAAAAAGGCAAAAAACAGGCCCGAAAACCCATACGACAATTAATATCAAAGAATTCATTCACCGAAATGAAACACAAGAAAAGGAAAATTGTGAGAAAAGTGAGACTGGACAGGCCTATCATATTAGAGCACAGTTTTGACATAGGTAAGACCCGTTCACATGGAAAAAATCCAAAAATCGACCCGAATACGAGATACAAAAATTAATAGAAAAAGATTGGGTCATCAGAATGAAGGGTAGTAAAAAGAAAAAATGTCAGCGGGAAGGGATTCATAGAATGAGCATGATAAAACTCATATTTAGAGGAAGAAGAAGGGGTTCGAATGCGAAAAAGACAAAAATCGACCCTGCAAACACATACGAGAATTAATATAAAAAAATCCATTAGCCGGAATGAAGTGAGCGAAGAAGGAAAAATGTGCAAAAATTTGTGCTCGACAATCCTATCACATCACAACACAATGCCAAGATAGAAAAACCTCGTTCGCATGGAAAAAACCCAAAAATCATATTTGAAACGGGATTCGAAAATTGATACGGAACGATCCGTGCACCGAAGGAAGGATGAAAAAAATAAAGAATGTTGAGACATGTAGAATCTTCAGGTTTGTCACATCAAATTGCAGTTCGGATGGGATTACGAGGCACTCACATGGGAAAAACAATAAAATGGAGCGCGATAACACCAATAAAAATTAATAACAAAAAATTGAGAGGTCAAAACAGGGTAGACAAAAAAGAAATATAATGCAAAAAAGGTGGCAAGACAAGGCAATCTTGTCAGAATTGAATTCTGAGGAGAATAGGGCAGGTTCACATGAAAAAATGTAAAAAACATACGTGAAAAAGGCACGAAACCACACAAAAAGTAATTACGAACAAATTGTACGCCAAAATGACAGGTGATTAAAAGAAAAAATATCCTAAGGAAAGCATAGGACATGATTGGTATGTTAGATCACTATTCCGAAGCGATAACGACACGTTTGCATGTATATATATCCATTTGTGCGGAAAAAACTTCAAAAACGAATAATGCAAAAATGGTAAACCAGAACAGGGGGATGTAAAAAGAAAAAGTGTGTCATTCAAAGGGACGAGTTGGGCTATAAGGTTGGATCAGGAGTTTGGTGAACGTAGGGGATGTTCACATAGAAAAGGAAAAAATTGTGCAATAAAAGCAACCATAAGGGAAATGGCCTTAATGACAGGGGGTATGAGGGTGGGTGGGTGAGGAAGGGACCCCATCAGAACAAATTTAGTTTGGGGTAGACACACAAGATTGGGTAATGACATATGCAGGGGGTATGCACGCCAGACGCATAGAGACGTGTCCCGATACTTAAGACCTTACCGGTTAGACTAGATTGATCGACACGGCCACGGACTTGTCAACCGACACTAGCGTCCCTACACTTAAGACATAAAATACACTTGCAGACAGAAAAGTAGGGTTAGGAACACTTGACCCATTTCGTAGATGGTTGAAGGGAACCACCATTGTTGATACAGAAAGATTGAAACCATCGTCGGGCGGCAAGAGGGACAGGGGCATGCCACAGAACACGTCCAGCATGGCAGGGACTATGCAACAGCACCTAGGGAGGTAGTTTTGTTGATAAAGTCCGTAGATTCAAGTGTCGATAACGAAGAGTAAAACTCTTAGCTCACGGGCACTCAAGAGGATGATAGAACAGTTGCTCACCCCATGACGCACATCGCTCAATGAATAAGCATAAAATCCCATAACTTACGGCCGGTTTAGAATTGAATAAGGGAAACGTGATTGGGAGGGAGTATGCTAGTGTGCACAATTGACAATGCATCCATGAGTTACACCCATCTGGCATAGGTGCAAGGAAAAAGCCCAGGGAGCCTTGTAGTGCAACAAGGTGATGTGTCCTGTGCCGATGGCAGAGACCCGTCCCATGTGTGCATAGGGAAACTGAAAGATACCTAACTCCAATTGTCATAACGTCCCTCAATCTCACCTCTTGGAATTGATTGAGGAGAAGCACCAGTTCCTCAACCCACCCTATGCCTCACTCTGCTGAAAGATACAGAGGGAAGCCCATTCTTGAAACCCGTTGATGTAATTCTCACATTCACTTGTGCAGAGGTTGTATACCTTGTGCGCATTTGATGGTGCAATAGTGCATCCTGCCCTGTGCCAACATACAATGCAAGAAGGAAGGCCAGGGAGTATAGTGTAGTGCACAACAATAGATCGTGCATTGTGCATTGAGAGGCCCAATATGTGTGTGCAACACTCCATTCACACATCTCGCCTCTCATTTGATTTGAAGGAAAAGACTAGTCGCTCACCCCACCCTCTGTCTCATACTCTTTTGAAAGATACAGAGGGCTTCCCATATTGACGTCCCCATCCTATTAGGATAAAAGGTCGCATCACTCAAGGGGTTGGTGATGAAGATCACATCGGATGTTGTTGTCACTAGAGTATTGAAGATAATGCATCCCCAAGGAGGTAGCTAAAATGTTCGATACTTCAATTATTTGTATGAAAGGTCGTCTGTTAAGGAGGGCGGACGGACTAATATTGCAGAGATAGCGCACCAAGAGAGGTGTCTTCAAATTGCTTGTGGAAAGTTATGCTGATGAATTAGCTATCCTGTACTGCACGGTGTCGTATTGCTGCGCATTCGAGGTGTGAAAACCACCCAAAAGTTGTGTGTGTGATTTGATACTTTGTACATACTTAGTTGTTATGTTTGCTCTTTTATTTTATGTGGGTAATATAGTGAAGAGGGGTTTGAAGCAAGAGGAAGAAATAAGTCGTGATGAGTAGACATACATGATTGCCCTTCAAGCCTGTGGTGCACTTACAGATGCAGAAGCTATTGTTTGGGAGGAACAATTGCTCTACTTGGGTTTCTGGAAACTGGCCAGACATTGCATCATGATGCTTAGGTTTATTGGAAGCACATGGGACCATACAAGAAGCAGAGCGTATGTTTATTGGCTTACAGTTTCGAAATGTCGAATCATGGAGTGCAAAGGGACAAATAATTTTCTGTCATCTTAGGCGTTTGTTGAAAGCCAAGATTATGGGATCTATGGAGAACGTGTCAGAAAGGCTTGTTGGGTGAAATTTCTTGCAAATACTTTGTATATTCTGGCTTTGAAGGCTATTAAGTACAGTCCAGAGCAGAATTTTGGTCTTAAGAGAAACCCTGCATTTGACGGGACTCAAGGTGTTCAAATTTGTTGGAAGAGAGACGAAGCAGCATTATACTCAGTTTCAAAAATTACCGGGCTTGTTTTCTGTTAATATGACAATAGATGAGATTTGAAGTTTGAAGGCTATTTTTTGGAGGGAAAAGTGTTTTCAGAGGAACGCAGGAAAATTCGGCAAGTTGGGATTTTCTGGGAGAGATACCAATTATTTTGGGAGGGAGATTTGTTTTGGTGAGAGGCGGAAGAAAACGACGAAGGGAGGGGAAGAATGTCAAAGAATGGAGGGTGGCAACAATAGTTTCGGGGGAAAAGAAGGATTGAAAAGATGATTTCATGATCAAGAAGGGTTTGAAGGCTACTCGACGGCGCATTCTGGGTGGGTTGGGAGAGAGCTTTCTGTCGACTGACAGGACGTCGTCGTCGTGATCCAAAGCATCGACGTTTCTTACCGTCTATATTATGTGGCTAACGCCAGGCTAGCAATTAAAGCATGAGTATTGTTCTTTTGGAGGCGGCTAGTTATGCTTGCTGTTAGCGACATCTTCTCTTCAAAATACTACAAAGAGAGTGTTTAGTTGCCTGCACAAAAACAGAAGAAGAATCAATCTATTCTGTGCCATAGGTAGCTCCCTGAGTGCCATAACCGTAAATGTCGTTGGGGGCGGAACCTTGTGATACGGAGCTAATGCTGAATGGAGTCAGGGAATCAGAAGTGCAGGAGAAAGACTTGTTGTGGGTCCCCGAATTCGATATAGCCAGATATGAGGCAAATCTAGGAGTGCTTGTTGCGATTGGGTAGGTGATCGAAGGCATGCTGGGCATCGTGAGGGGAGCTGCATGCCACCAGCATGGAAACAAGGAAGTTTTCGAGAATTGCAGGGCAAGGCCTAAGTTCCGCTATTGCCTAAGCTGCTGAAGGATGCCGAATAGGGCTGTTAAGGGCGACTGGGCTGACATTCCTTGTGTGTGATTGCACTTGATTAGACATACATTTTTGTTGATCTGCTGGTTTGTTCCAAAGCTTTTGCCTGCGGACCTATCCCGAAACCTGTTCTTATTCCCCTCCACGGTTCAAGGAGAGAGCTTATAGAAGGAGCCTACAAACAAGTCTCATACAATATTTTTTTTTAAACAGCACACTTGAAAGAGGGAGCCTAAAGACAGGGGATAGAAACAGGGTGCCCATTAACCAATCAGAGAAGCAAGCACAGAATTCCAGCAGAAACCATGTCAAATTTGGGATGTTTGTGCTCGTTGTGAGAGCTTATGTTATCAACAATGGCAGAACCCTCCACATTACCACATGAATTTCCAATATGTTTGACAAATGTACCTCCCTCCCAGAAGAAATTCTGAACTTAATTTCTATCTTTGCTTCAATTCCTGTTTGAAGATTATTCATTGATGATCTTAAAATTGCTTCCACAAGTCCTTATTTCTATGGCAAAGAGAGCATTGTTATCAGTACATGTGGCAGTAATTAGCATCGACATCATTGATTTGTGATTAGAGAAAGGAGAGAAGCACAAAAATCGACTGTTAGAGGATATCCTGCAACCATACAACAGAAAAGCTTAATCAAGTTGATCCATGAAGTCGATGTTCTGATCAGAATGCAAACTTATAAGATACTATATCTATTACATAAGTGACATAAGACAATCTCAGTGTTTTGGAAAGATAAGGACTTTGGAAGAGCAATAGTAATGAATAATTCTGAACCACAAGGTTTAAGCAGTTCAATCAAATTGTCATGATTTGAAGAGTTATTCTCAGTTTTCATATTGCTCTTGTCAACTGTTGCAATCACAAATACTTGGATTCTAATAAGAGCTTGTATACATGACATGGGCTAGTTGCATAGATCACATGTGGATTGAAATGATGTTTCTCTATGCTCAGAGATAACTTGGCAGTAATATAATTGTTACTTGGCATCATATTTGTCTTGATTACTTGCTTCGATTGATCTTCTATCTTGGAATTTCTCAAGAACCTCTGTGGTTGTGACTTTGCTTTCGTAAACCCTTCAACATCTTTGGTGAACCCGACGTGAAAGCGTCATAGAAATTTCAAGATGGGAGATACTTCAGCCTCTATTTCAGCCTCTTCCACAATTCCAGTTGCGTCTTCTACTTCAGCTCCATCAATGATTGCTGCGTCAAGTACTTCAACAGATGATCTAAAGCAGATTTTGCAGAATATGTCCATGTATATGCAGCTCCAAAATCAGCAGACACAATTGTATATGCAGCATCAGCAACAATTGCATCAACAGCAATTGTCTCAGTAAAGGCAACTCTATTCGAAGCAGGAGAATGCAAACAACGCGACTAAGGCTATTGAAGCAGTTGAGAATGAGAAGAAGCTATTTGATGGCCGTAATGTTTCAACATATTTGAAGACATATGAGATCAAGATGGGGTTTTTTGGTGTTCCGGCTGGACTTATGAGTAAGTACTTCCTTCGTCTTGTCACACCCGCTTTGAGGGTAAAAGTGACTGATCTTTTTATTCAAAATACACATTGGCAAGATTTTAAGAAGGCCTTGAAAGAAGAATATTTCCTTGAGGACTTTGGTATGGCTACTCGGCGGTCATTCCAAGAGTGGATCTACATGCCAAACAAAGGTCTAGCTGCTTCAGAGTTGATTTGAGAATTCGAAGAGAGGTATAGTCAGCTTGATGCCATTAAACAAAGAGCATTGGATGTTGAAAAAGTTGAGCTTTTCTTGCAAGCTGTAGATCCTGCTCTTCAGGAAGAGTTGGGTGAGCTTCTTGAGGATCGCACGAAGCCTATGGGTCTTAAAACGGATTGGTAGGATGCCCAGGATGCAGTCTCGACTTTGACCAAGAGGAGGATATGGAAGACCCGCCTACAGAATGGTTCCATGACACCTACACCATCATCTGCTCCTATGCCTGCTTCTATCCCTGTTATTTCTTCTCCTCCTTAGCCAGTTTCTTGGCCTATGCCAGTGCCTACTGTTTCCACTCCACCTATTCCTCCTGTTCCACGACCGATGCTTGCACTTTCTGCTCCAAAACCATCCGCTCCATCGGTGCCTACCTCTCTTGATGACATAATCAAAGGCATAACAGATTTGACACCGGAGTCAGTTAAAGTGGAGTTGGTGGGAAAGTTGAAAGAGCAGTTTGCTTCGACTGTGCCTACTACTTCTTCTGGTGCTCCTACTGCACCTAGGAGTGCTCCTAGTGCACCTAGGAGGGATCGGAGATGTATTTGGTGCGATAGTACGGACCATCAGCATTGCAGGGATTGTGAATCTTTTCAGGATGCAAGGAGGAAGAATTTGGTATATTGGGGACAAGATGGTAAGATTTGGTTGACTGAGACAGGAGCTCCACTTGCTACCAACTTTGGTAAAGGTGGAATGAAGAATTTAGCGGATGACATGGCTGCGCGTACTTCTTATGTGACAGCTAGAGGTGATGCTTCTGCATATGGATTCTAGATTGAGAAGGGATCAGAGACTCAGTCAGCACTATGGACTTATGCTATGGAGACTGCAAACAAGGGAAAAATTCAGCAAACTGTTTTGACTAGTGCAGGCTCTAGCATCAGATCAGAGACAGGTTGGGATTCGCTTGTTGACAGGTACTCTATTTATGCTTATTTGGCTAAGTCTCACGGAGCAGATGTACTTGTTGAGGAGAAGTGTAAGAGGGATGAAAAAAATCCAAGTGCAGCTAAAAAGACTAGAGGGGGTGAGTTTGTTACTCCACCTACTGCAGGACCGTCTTCAAGACCAGGGCCAGATCGACAGATGGAAGATGCTCAAAAGAGAGAAAAGAGGCAAGAGCCTAGAGAGAGAAAACAGCCAGGGTTTAGATTGATGTCCGATATTGAGACATCTACGGACATGAAGAAAATCTTTAATGACAAGATACTTGGTAGTGAGGTGACTTTCACTATTTCTGAGGTTTTGGGCATCTCAAAAAGAGAGTTTCAAGATCAGTTTCAGGAGGTTTTGAAGAGGAAAAGACATGCATTGCCTACCACTGATACACAGGGAGTTTTGATTGGGGAGTTGGATGAGGATGAGGATGAGGTTATGGTTGAAAATGCTTCTATTTTTCCGCAAGTAGAGAAGAGGGTTCAGCCTATGCATTATGCTGAAACTGATGAGCCTGTCTTGATACTGCGTAGTCACTTTTCGCGGAGCCATTGGGCTAGGGCAACTACAGAGACGATGGTAAAGATTGGAGAGAAACAGGTGCCTTATGTTGCATTGGTGGATCATGGTTCAGAGATTAATCTCATAGTTCGTGGAGTTTATGAGAGTAACAGATGGCCTATGGATGTAGAGCATGGGTGGCGTATGAGAGCCGCCAATAACACTGCAGGTGATTTGTATGCTGCCTGTCCCAGTGTCAGGGTTTCTATTGGTGATGTAGAGGAGGATTTTCATTTCTTTGTGCAGGATTCATGCTCTTATCCTATAATTCTTGGACAGCCATTCATCACAGAGATGCGCATGGAAACAAAGGTAATGGATGATGGATCTACTTATGCACGGATTCGTAGTAAAGATGGCATGAGAGCAGTTCAGTTTATGAATGTGTGTGTGAACCATGTTAGAAAGAGGGATACTCTCAGAGATGCACCTTTGCCCACTGTGAGGGATTCGGGTTTTCATTAGGTACCGCCGTTTCGCGAGACGATGGTGGTACAGAGCAGAGGAGATTGGAGTTCTTGCCTCCTGGCAGCAGTGTTTTCTCCTCCGGTTTTGTTGGGATTTCAGCAAACAGCTCGATGAGCTATCAGAAGATTTCTAGGTTGCCTAGAGCTGCCAGGCAGTACATATGTAGGAAGGAGAAAAATTTGAAAAATGCAGGAATTTTGGAGGATGATGAGCACATAGATGGGATGTATGAAAGTATGATTTGTGTAGATACGATGGAAGATATGCTGAAAACTGATATGCAGAATTGTCATAGTAATGTATTAGTGCAATCCCTGGACATGTTTCATGAAATTGCAGATTTTGTGTCACAGATTGAGTCAGAGGCTGAGGTGGCTCAGCAAAAAGTGGTGAGTGCTGAAGAAATTCAGCAAACAGAGTTTTTAGCTGGTTATGATCAGCTTTCAGAGACACAGAGGGCTGAAAACTTTCAGCCAACAGAGTTTACTGCTGAAATATTTCAGCATTTAGAGTTTAGGGCTGTTCCTATGCAGTCCATAGAGCAGAGGGCTGAGGATATTCAGCCATTGGAGTGCAGAATTGCTGATTTACAGCAAGATTTGAGTAATGCAGAAGAGCATAATGAAGCCAGGGTTGATACGAAATACAAAACTATGGATAAGAAGGTGAAGCCGGTAGCTGTACCGCTTCCACCTGATAGTGATCAGCAAATAGAGAGGGCTGCTAAACAGCCAATTTTGAGGAATCCGGAGCATATTGCTCATAAATTTTCAGCAAAGACTCTTGCTGAATTGAAAATTGGAAATGGTGATTTCTTGCTACCCATAGAGAAGCAATGCTTTCAGGAGATGCTTGAGCGACATGGAAGGGGATTTGCTTTTTTCCCACATGAGATTGGATGTGTGAATCCTGATATTGTTGCTCCTATGGTTATTTTTACTATTCCTCATATTCCATGGAATCTCTGACCTATTCCAGTGCCTAAAGCACACCTGCCAAAGCTGATTGATTTATTGAATGAGAAAATCAGGATGGGAATTCTTGAGCCTTCATCTACACCATACTCAAACAGGTGGTTTACAGTTCCAAAGAAGAATGGTACTCTCCGATTTATTCAGGACATGCAGCCAGTGAACAGAGTTACTATCAGGAATGTTGGTATAGGTCCAGTTGTGGATGAGTTTGCAGAAGCATTTGCTAGACGTGCCATCTATTCTTTAGGTGATTTGTATTCAGGATATAATCAGTTTCAGCTGGCTTTGGAAAGCAGGGACATAACCACCATGAGAACTCCTATTGGGCTTGTTAGGATGTGTACCTTGCCTCAAGGTGCCACTAATTCTGTTGCGCATATGATGAATGCCATGCATAAGGTCCTTTGAGATTACATACCTCAGCTTACTATGCCTTTCTTGGATGATGTGCCCATTAAGGGGTGTGCAGAAGAAGAGAAGAATGAGAGTCTAAATGAGCAAGGATGCAGATACTTTGTGGCTGATCATATTTCAGCATGTGAGAAGATTTTGGCCAGGTTAGAAGAAGTGAACTTGATACTTTCAGGGCAAAAATCTGTTTTTGAAGTGAATGAGGTTGTCATTGTTGGACATATGTGTGGATATTATGGCAGAAAACCCTCACCTGATAAGGTGAATGCTATAGGCAAGATTGCGGAGTATTGTTCTACCACTTCAGAGGTACGGAGATTCATTGGAGCTTGTGTGTTTTATATGATTTGGATACCTCATTTTGCACACATAGCAGATTGTTTATATCATCTACTTCGAAAGGGGCAGAAATTCTATTGGGATGAGAGCCACACTAGAGCCATGCAGAAATTGAAGAAGTTATTACAGAATGCTCCTACTCTCAGGAAAGCGGTTATAATTGTGGAAAGCCTATTGTATTGACAGTTGACACTAGTCCAATTGGCATAGGTTGGGCTGTGGGTCAAGATGATGCAGATGGAAATAGGTATGCTATTCGGTTTGGGGCGAAAGTCCTAAACGAGAGACAGAGGAGATATCCGCAAATCAAAAGGGAGCTACTGGGGATTGTCACGGCTCTCAAATGTGACAAGGAGTACTTTATTGGAGCTTCAATTGTGGTAGAGACAGATTGCTTGCCATTGATTGGTATGATCACGAGTTGCTCTACTCCGGATATAGCTATGTTGAGATGGATTGCATACATCAAGTCATTAAATCCAGAATTTAAACACATAGCAGGGAAGGATAATCCAGTGGCAGATATGTTGTCTAGAGCCAGATATGATGATGTGGAGACTCTACTTGCAGAAGAGGATGATACAGAAATTTCAGCCACTACGGTTGATCATGTTTGTCATGTCTATGATATTGTGGCTTTCATAGAAGAACTCTATGTTGGAGATTGGTTGCAAATTGGCAGGTACCTTAGTACACTAAGCAAAAGAGATAAATGGACAGATGAAGAGTTCAAGAAGATCAGAAGGAAAGCCTATGGTTATTTTCTCAAGGACGGATTTCTTTGGAAGCATCCGAAGAAAAGAGGCGGATTACCTTTGCGGGTTGTATGCGATGGAGAGACATAGTTACAGGTGATGAGGGAGTTTCATGAGAGTCCTTGGGCTGGTCATAGAGGAGTGTGGGCTACTTATGAGAAAATCAAGGAGAAATATTGGTGGAAAGGCATGTATAGAGATGTTTCTCACTTTGTAGAGACTTGCAGAGACTGCCAGATGTATTCGGTAGTGCGTCATCGAGATGAGCTTCATCCGACCTATCCGCTATGCATTCATTATAAGTGGGTAGTTGATTTGGTTACTATGCCTATGGGTCTATGGCAGATGAGATACATTGTTTTGGCTAGAGAGGATCTTACCAATCATGTTGAGGGCAGATCTTTGAGAACGAAGACCACTAGTGCAGTGTGTAAGTTCTTATTGGAGGAAATTTTCTGCAGGTATGGCTGTGTGGGTAAGATCACTGCGGATTGCGGTGAATTGGATGCAGATGAAGCTAGGGAGTTTTTCTCTCAGCTAGGAATCAAGTTGGCTCTAACCACAGCATACAATCCAGAGGGAAATGGGAAGAGTGAAAGAGGGCATCTGCCGATAGTGAAAGCATTAGCCAAAGCATGCAGAGGACGGATTGCAGAATGGCCGATACTTTTACCATTTTCTTTGCGGGCTGATCGTACGACTCACAGTGTTACAACAGGATATATGCCTGTAGAGTTGATGGATGGTCAGAAACCTGTTATGCCGACTGAGACTTGTGCTTTGACTTGGTCAGTTTTACCTTGGCAGGAGGATTTGACGAGAGAGGAGCTCTTAGCTCTTCAGATTCGACAGTTGGAGAGAAGACCAGAGGATATTCAGCTAGCTATTGACAGGTTGAAGGTTGCCAGACTAAGAAATAAGGATAGGTTTGACAGCAGCATCGCTTGCGGCCTAGAGCAATAGAAGAGGGAGATTGGGTATTAGTCTTTGATAGCAGCCTTGAAAATCAGCATACTGCACTTCGGAAGATGGTGAAAAGATGGTTTGGGCCTTACATAGTCAGACATGTCTTTGAAAATGCAACATATGAGCTGACAGAATTGGATGGGACAGTGCTTAGAGTGCCTATTGCTGGAAAAAGAATCAAGATTTTCAAGAAAAGAGATAATGAAGATTATGCATTGGAAGAATTTGCAAGAGAAGAGCAACGAGAAGAAACTCCAATGGAAGAGACAGATGATATGACAGATAATCTTGTTGATATACCGGAATTGCATAATGAAGAGATTGATCTGTTTGTGGATCTTGATGATAACGATCATGGGTAGTTGGCCCATCCGGACGATGCGCAGGATTAGAGGGGGTGGATATCGTATTGCTGCGCATTCGAGGTGTGAAAACCACCCAAAAGTTGTGTGTGTGATTTGATACTTTGTACATACTTAGTCGTTATGTTTGCTCTTTTATTTTATGTGGGTAATATAGTGAAGAGGGGTTTGAAGCAAGAGGAAGAAATAAGTCGTGATGAGTAGACATACATGATTGCCCTTCAAGCCTGTGGTGCACTTACAGATGCAGAAGCTATTGTTTGGGAGGAACAATTGCTCTACTAGGGTTTCTGGAAACTGGCCAGACATTGCATCATGATCCTTAGGTTTATTGGAAGCACATGGGACCATACAAGAAGCAGAGCGTATGTTTATTGGCTTACCGTTTCGAAATGTCGAATCATGGAGTGCAAAGGACAAATAATTTTCTGTCATCTTAGGCTTTTGTTGAAAGCCAAGATTATGGGATCTATGGAGAACGTGTCAGAAAGGCTTGTTGGGTGAAATTTCTCGCAAATACTTTGTATATTCTGGCTTTGAAGGCTATTAAGTACAGTCCAGAGCAGAATTTTGGTCTTAAGAGAAACCCTGCATTTGACGGGACTCAAGGTGTTCAAATTTGTTGGAAGAGAGACGAAGCAGCATTATACTCAGTTTCAAAAATTACCGGGCTTGTTTTCTGTTAATATGACAATAGATGAGATTTGAAGTTTGAAGGCTATTTTTTGGAGGGAAAAGTGTTTTCAGAGGAACGCAGGAAAATTCGGCAAGTTGGGATTTTCTGGGAGAGATACCAATTATTTTGGGAGGGAGATTTGTTTTGGTGAGAGGCGGAAGAAAACGACGAAGGGAGGGGAAGAATGTCAAAGAATGGAGGGTGGCAACAATAGTTTCGGGGGAAAAGAAGGATTGAAAAGATGATTTCATGATCCAGAAGGGTTTGAAGGCTGCTCGACGGCGCATTTTGGGTGGGTTGGGAGAGAGCTTTCTGCCGCAACTGACAGGACATCGTCGTCGTGATCCAAAGCATCGACGTTTCTTACCGTCTATATTATGTGGCTAACGCCAGGCTAGCAATTAAAGCATGAGTATTGTTCTTTTGGAGGCGGCTAGTTATGCTTGCTGTTAGCGATATCTTCTCTTCAAAATACTACAAAGAGAGTGTTTAGATGCCTGCACAAAAACAGAAGAAGAATCAATCTATTCTATGCCATAGGTAGCTCCCTGACTGCCATAACCGTAAATGTCGTTGGGGCGGACCTTGTGATACGGAGCTAATGCTAAACGGAGTCAGGGAATCAGAAGTGCAGGAGAAAGACTTGTTGCGGGTCCCCGAATTCGATATAGCCAGATATGAGGCAAATCGAGGAGTGCTTGTTGCGATTGGGTAGGTGATCGAAGGCATGCTGGGCATCGTGAGGGGAGCTGCATGCCACCAGCATGGAAATAAGGAAGTTTTCGAGAATTGCAGGGCAAGGCCTAAGTTCCACTATTGCCTGAGCTGCTGAAGGATGCCGAACAGGGCTGTTACGGGCGACTAGACTGACATTCCTTGTGTGTGATTGCACTTGATTAGACATACATTTTTGTTGATCTGCTGGTTTGTTCCAAAGCTTTTGGCTGCGGACCTATCCTGAAACTTGTTCTTATTCCCCTCCACGGTTCAAGGAGAGAGCCTATAGAAGGAGCCTACAGACAAGTCTCGTACAATATTTTTTTTTAAACAGCACGCTTGAAAGAGGGAGCCTAAAGACAGGGGATAGAAACAAGGTGCCCATTAACCAATCAGAGAAGCAAGCACATACTTCCAGCAGAAACCATGTCAAATTTGGGATGTTTGTGCTGGTTGTGAGAGCTTATGTTATCAACAATGGCAGAACCCTCCACATTACCACAGGAATTTCCAATATGTTTGACAAATGTACCTCCCTCCTAGAAGAAATTCTGAACTTAATTTCTATCTCTGCTTCAATTCCTGTTTGAAGATTATTCATTGATGATCTTAAAACTGCTTCCACAAGTCCTTATTTCTATGGCAAAGAGAGCATTGTTATCAGTACATGTGGCAGTAATTAGCATCGACATCATTGATCTGTGATTAGAGAAAGGAGAGAAGCACAAAAATCGACTGTTAGAGGATATCCTGCAACCATACAACAGAAAAGCTTAATCAAGTTGATCCATGAAGTCGATGTTCTGATCAGAATGCAAACTTATAAGATACTATATCTATTACATAAGTGACATAAGACAATCTCAGTGTTTTGGAAAGATAAGGACTTTGGAAGAGCAATAGTAATGAATAATTCTGAACCACAAGGTTTAAGCAGTTCAATCAAATTGTCATGATTTGAAGAGTTATTCTCAGTTTTCATATTGCTCTTGTCAACTGTTGCAATCACAAGTACTTGGATTCTAATAAGAGCTTGTATACATGACGTGGGCTAGTTGCATAGATCACATGTGGATTGAAATGATGTTTCTCTATGCTTAGAGATAACTTGGCAGTAATATAATTGTTACTTGGCATCATATTTGTCTTGATTACTTGCTTGGATTGATCTTCTATCTTGGAATTTCTCAAGAACCTCTATGGTGATGACTTTGCTTTCGAAAACCCTTCGACATCGACAACGGTGTTACCATCTTTTCCACAGTCATCTTTTCGCCCAAGGGTGTTTTCACCTTTTCTTGGAACGAGGCCTGCTATGATAGGGAATTTCTTCCTTTTCCCCCATAATATTTTGTTTGTTTTGTTTATTTTTTCTTTTAATAAAGAGAATGGTAGAAATACCATGTAGCAAAACCATCCATATTACCACTATTGGATTAGATGAGAGGAGAACAGAGTAAGGATGGGAGGTGTTTGGGAGGGGTTAGTAGAACAAGACCACCTCATGAGGAAGATCATAAGGGCTGTGAGAAGCACAAGGAGAAGGACAATGCGACACCCACAAGAAAAAGGGTGCGTCGACTGTGATTGTTAGGATCCCCAAGGAGGGAAGTACTTCTTTAGACGATAGCCATTGATCAGAAAGGGATCATCAGAGGCATCAACAGTCTGCACCTGAACAGGGCCATTAGGGTTGACAACAAGTACCTTGTATGGGCCCATCCATTGTTGTTGAAGCTTGCGAGAAAACTTGCCAAATATGGAATCATAGGTCATGAAAAAATCACCTTCTTTGAACTCCTTGTGCTTGATGAAACTGTCATGATAGGCCTTACGTCATGCTTGAGTGGTTTCCATGCACTGCAGTGCCATCTGCCAAATATTATCTAAACATTCCAAGTGTAGGAGGCGGTGTGGTAGTGACTCATCATCTTCCAAGCGTTCTTTAACTACAACTCACAAAGAGGGCAATTCTAGTTCAATCGAGAAAATAGCTTTTGTACCATACACTAGTTGGAAAGGAGTTTGTCCTGTAGTAGCCTTATGGGAGGTTCTGTACACCCAAAGGGCCTCTGTAAGTCGATCATCCCAATCACACGATATGCGGCAACCGTTCTTGTCAAGATCAAACAAAGGATGTGGTTGGTGACTTCAACTTGGCCGTTGGCTCTGGGGTAGTAAGCAGTGGACTTACAATGACAGATCTTATACAGCTCTGTCAGCTCTTCCATGATTTTGTTAAGGAAATGAGTACCTTTGTCACTTACCAGCTCGAGGGGACTGCCAAAACGGGTGATAATATTCTTGTACATAAACAAGGCTACATTGTTACCATCATCCCGCTTCAGAGCTTTAGCTTCACTCCACTTTATGACATAATCCATATATACCAAGATGTATTTGTTCTACTTCTATCTCGTAGGTGGATCAATGGGACCCAGGAAATCAATCCCCCACTTCTTGAACGGCTTTAGGGGAAAGATAGGTTGTAGTGGCATGGCACTTGTTTTGGTGGGTTTTCCCATTCATTGACAAGCATCGCATCTCTTGCAGTAGTCATATGCATCCTTTTGGAGGGTCGGCCACACCAGTATCCTGCTAATAGAGCATTCCTGGCAATTGCTTCTCCTGCGACTTGTGCGAAGTGTCCACCACATGGTTCGTCATGGCATGCTTTCAATTCTATGCTGATTTTGTCTCCTGCAAAACATCTTCCCAACACTTCATCTTTGCCTTTCTTGTACAGTGCACCGCCTAGCAAGGTGTAGGGGGCTAATTCTAACAAAAGCTTCTTCTTCTCATGGCTTGAGATGCTAGGAGGATACTATTGAGTTTCCAGGAGGTTGGATATATCTGCATACTAGGGAATAACTGTTTCGACTAGAAAAAAGGAAGCATTAGGAAGGTCTGGATCATCCTATTCCTCTTTTGCAGTTTGAGGGATCCGTGATGACAGATGATCGGCTAGGACATGGAAACAACTAGGCTTAGTAACCACTTCAAAATCAAACTCCTAGAATAGGAGAAACCATCTCGTCAGTCGTCCTTTGACATTTGCTTTGTGTTTCAAGAATGACAGGGCTTCACGTTCCACGTAGAACTTGAAATGCGTTGACAGTAGATAGTGTCGAAACTCCTCCAATGCAAACACCATTGCTAAGCACTCAAGCTCTGTCACCACTGTGTAGTTTCACTCTCTCAGTGACCTTTCGACTTGCATAATATATTGGTTGATCTAATTTAGAAGGGCCCTTTTGACATGGGACAACATCTAGCCCTTCAACTGATGCATCTGTCTGCACATGAAACTCCTTCATCGAATTAGGAGGATGCAAGATGGGTGCTTGAATAAGGCGCTTTTTTAGGGTATTAAAGGCTTCTTTGCAATCATCAGTCCAAAGAAAATCCATATCTTTTCTTAGGAGCTTGTGTAGAGGGGTTGCCTTGGTTGCAAAATGTGTAATAAATCTTCTGTAGTAGCCCACATGGCCAAGAAATCCTCTCAGTTGCTTGAGGTTTGTTGCTGTTGTCAAGGTGAAAATCTTCTCAATCTTTGCCAGGTCTATTGCAATCCCTTGTGCAGAGACAATATGGCCCAAAAGAAATCCTAATGAGACACCAAAGACACATTTGTCGGGGTTGAGAGAAATCCCATACTCTTGACATCTATCAAAGCATTGCTCTAGGTGTCCCCAATGCTCATGTACTAAGCTACAGACACAGAAGTCATTAAGATACACCTCAATGAAATCATGCAGATAATTTTGGAAGGCAGCCATCATTACTCGTTGGAAGGTGGTAGGAGTATTAGGGAGCCCAAACAACATCAGTCTACAAGCATAGGTCCCCCATTCTGTGGTGAAGGTTGTTTTGGATTGGTTCTCTTCTGCAATTTGGACTTGGTTATATCTGCTGAATTCATCCAAGAGGGAATAGAGCTCATGGCTTGCTACCATGTCCAACAATTGGTCTGTGAGAGGGATAGGGAAATGATCCTTCTTCATCTTCGAGTTTAGCTTTCAAAAGTCCACACATATTCGAAGTTTCCCGTTCTTCTTGGGTACAACCACAATGGGAGAAACCCATTCAATGTTAGCCATGGGATAAATGAACTTGGCCTCAAGAAGCTTCAATAATTCATCCTTTACTAGAGCATAATAATTAGGATTCATACGCCTTTGTCTTTGCATTACAGGTTTGGCATTAGGCTCTAGGTCAATGTGATGTTGACATACTGTGGGATCAATCCCCTTTAGATCTTTGTGTGACTAAGCAAACACGTCTAAGTTCTCCTTAGTAAGTCTCACAGGATCACTAGTTCTTATTCTGGAAGATTGAGATCCACTTTTAGGTGACGTTCAATACTGTAAGTATCCAAGAACGTCATTGCCTTTCACCTTCCACTTCACAGATGAATGTTCCACGGATTGCTTCTGGATAGAGGTCTGACTCCTTCAAGGGAGTACTGTCATCATCTGATGTTCCACTAGAACCAGTGTCGTCCTTCTGAACATATGACTCATTTGTCTATTGAGATTGCTGAAAGGGTATCAGAGCTTTGTTTGTTTCTGTGTGAATGGTGATCTCTTTTGGACTTAGAGATTCATCTTTAGAGGATGTGTCCAGGAATGTCACATAGTAGGGATCTTCTATAAGCCGTGGCTCTGATGGCTCTGCCTTCTATTGACAAGGGGCATCATCATCATCTTTTCTCCAGAATGAATGGTCAGGGCGATAGGAGCCACTGGTGAACTTAATTTTTATACATTTGATCCATTGCTTATGTAGATTCTGCATACTTTGTGGGCCATTGGTCAATCCAAATGAAACCATGGTCATTCCATCCAACACCTCGAGATCTTCGGTCTCTGAGGTCTCTGTAGGGATATCAACAAGATCATCCGCTATTAGAGGAACTTCTTCATTTGCACTTTCATAATTTGCTTCGTTTTCTTCCTTATCATTTTCATCCTCTTCCTTTGGAGGCTCTGTCTCTGCTTCTATAGAGGCTCTGTAGGAGAAGAACAGATCCTCCGCCTTTGTGTTTGATGCTGCTTTTGCCTCTGTCTCTGGCTCTGTCTCTACTTCTGTCTTTGCTTATGACTCTACGGCTGCCATGTAATAGGGAGAATAGTACATCCATGCTTCTATTTCGCTGTCAGAGGTGATTTCAGAAGTCAATTCGAGTTGAGGCATGAGGTATTCTCCCATGGACAAAGACTTTGCTTCCTTTGGTAGTTGGCTTACAGTGTCCACTGTTAGAGACTATGCCTCTGTTTTCTTGGGAAAGATCTACTTGACAGCCTCTTCATCTCCTAATGTACCATCTGTTACTTCGTTGGAGGAGTCTGTTATGACTTTCATGGATGTGGATCCATTGCCTTTTTGTGATCCATACAATTTCAACATCACTTTATTGGGTCCTTTGCCTAGGGTTAGGGTTCCTTTGAACTAGTCCGTCCTGGCTCTTACTTCAAAAAGCCAAGGTCTTCCCAACAACAGAGGGTATGAGGTCCCATAAGAATTTGGTTTGACTGCCAAATATGTCAACCAATAGTCTCTTCCTGCAAGGGTTGTTTTTATGTATGGGAGGATGCCCAATGATTTAATTTTGCTTTGGTCAGCCAATCTGATAAGCCACTATGTAGGTTGAATTCCTTTGCAAACCTAGATCCTTCATTGTCACATCCGTCATTATGTTTCCTGATGAGCCTCCATCAATCAGTGCATGAGCAATGAAGCATCCTTCTATCCATACACTAGTCTCTGGGGTTCCAGAATCTAGGAAGGTGTTAGCCACATCTACTTCCTTCACAGGTTTTGAGGCTCTGTTGGACTTTGTTGTTATTGGGAGAGCAATCCTTAGGCCACGTTTTCTTGTCAAGATTCTTTTGAATCTTTTTTGGCAACTGGGAGATAGCATCAACAACTTTCGGAAGGTTAGGTTTGGTTTAAAGATGTCTACGTCTTTGACCAAATCATAATCTTTGATAGGATCCACAGGCTTTTCCAATCGATTGGGAAATGGGGCCACACCCACTTTTATCTTCCCTTTTTCTTCCAAGAGCGGCAACATATGCGGTTCTTCATCACCATAAGAAGGAACTTCTGCATCCTCTATTTCTTGGATCTCGGATCTTGTCTCTACTTCTGTCTCTATAGCTCTATTTGGCTATATAATGTTCTGTACTTCCTTATTTTGGATTGCATTATTCCGTTTTTCCCGAGGGAGGTTAAACTTCACTGTCTTTGCAGAAGGAACATTCTCTTTTGGAACTGCGGGGTCTCCTTTCTTTGCTTGCGTTATTGTGGCCACTTCCAATTCCACCAAATCGAAAGCAGGTTCTTGGGTCTTTTGTTGGGTATCAGAAGTAGATTTGACAATGGCTGGACTTGGACAATCTTTTGCAGTATGGCCTTCTCCTTTGCATCGACTGCATAAGGGCTTGTAATCCACAGATCTTCTAGGGTTTGGACAATTTGGGGAGATATGACCCTTTTCTCCATATCTGTAACATTCCATCTCGGATCTCTGACCACTGCCAGACTATCGTCCTCTGTAACTTTGAGAGGGAAACCTCCTCGAACCGAAATTAGGATCAAATTCCCTAGGTTTTGGTCGAATGTCCTGTGTTGTCATTTTGAATTCTAGTAAAAGCAGATATCCTATGTATGGTTCTTCCTCAAACAATATGAAAAGAAGGCTCCAGGAATGGTTGGTTTTTGGGCATATTCAGTGGCTAAATGTCCCGATTGATGGCACTTTCCGCACCATGTATTAGGACGCATCACATCTCTCCCATCTCTTGCAAGAGTGGATATATTGGCAGTATTCACCTTCAGCGTCTGTAGCTCCTCTGTAATCACATCCATAAGCTCTTTCTTATACTTGCGACTGAGTTGGATAAGTAGTCCTTTAGATTTTCACTTCTTGGAGTCCTTGTAGTAGGGTTTTGCAAAGCTTCTATTATTACTGCATAGACTGGTTGGGTTGATCCAGAAGGTCCACTGTTTTGGTTCTGATTCAGAGCTCCTGTTGAGACTTGGGGTTGTTGATTCCAGTTGGTAGGGTTGAGTTACCATTGGAGGAACTCTTTGAGGCCACTATTGTTGTGGTTGAACCATCATTTGAGGCACTGTCATCTGTGGCGACCACTGTGGATTAGGTGCACTGTACTGCAGCACTGTTTGCATTTGGGAACAGGGGTAAGGAACTGTCCCTTGGACTGCATTTGATGGGTATACCATTCTTGGCATGGGAGGAGGTAAGAATTCTCTTCCTAGAGTCATTGACAGCCTTGCTTCAACTTCGTCATACAATCTTGCACCTTCCACTGCAACTTGCAGAGATTGACTGGTTTTCTCAATTCCACGAATTTGCAAACTTCTGATTGTAGGCCTCTGAGAAACACTCCTTTCAATATTTCTTCGTCCAAATGATGGTTAGTCCATCTCTTTAGGATAGATTCCTTCACGGAATTTAGTGAGGAAGGCCAACTTTCACGTCGTCCCATGTGCCAAAATTTCTTGTTGCATGTCTCTCATACCATTGAAACGCTGTGCTTTTGAAAGTGGCAGGGAAGATTGCTAACCAAAGCTCACGGATTCTGGCATTGTTATCCACACATGCTACCATAAACTCTGCTACATGAAAATCAGGGTTTTCATTGTACTATTGCTTAAAAATTGGAAATGGGACTATATTTGCTGGTCTGTCGTCAATATTTCTAGGATGAATCTGACTAGGAAGGGGACCTTGAGTTGCCATGGGAACTTTTGTAAAGAGTGCTTTTAGGGTGTCAAAAGAGGCTTTTGCTGCAAGCTCATTCTTAGCCTTGATTCTTGCTTTCACTCTTCTCACGTACCTCTGGACTCGTTCTAACGCTTTCCTCTTGATTGCGTCATTCATTTGGGGGTTGGATCCAACCGCTTGGTCTGTACTCAACAGAATAGAATCAGAGAGGGGCTTTAGTCTCTGGAGGATTCATGGAAGATTTGGCATTCATAGAGCTTGCATCACGATGGTAATATGTTTCCACATTGTGGGATAAACTTTTTGTAGAAAGTGGCTATGGCAATAAGAATGTCCAACTCTTTAGTGGAAGAAGGAACTTTGCAAGCATTCATTGAATTTTCCTCTTCTTGGCAATGCCATTTCCTTCATTTTCAGCCTCTTCTCATGCTTGTTGATGGCAAGTTTCCCCGGCTGCACACTAAAAACATGGATCCCCAAGAGAAACACCAAGGAAAAGGGGATTCTACTGCAAGAAAATCTATCTTGTAACATCAACAAGATTTTATTTCATTCTTTTGATGACCAAAATAAGGAAAACAACAAATCTTCACAGAACATCATAGTAGATATCTCCCACGGATTTGATAGAATCAACCATAATCTTCAACATCTTCATTGAATCCATCATAACAAACAAGAATACAAAGGAATATACCACTTTTGAATAGAAATCAATCACATAGTATTCATATTCATTGTCTTCATAGTTCTTTTTCTCAATCTCTCATAGATAGATACATTGTTTTGATAGAATTGGCTATCTCTGACTCTCTCTCTCTCTCTCTCTCTATCAATAGTACATCATATCCTCACTACAATACTCAATAATGGAGCTTAATAATCCTTCTTAGATTGTGGATGCACCTCCCAAGAGGTATGAGAGGTATGAAAGGGCACCAAAGCCACTATAGTGTCTCTTCAATGCTCACTACTATCACAGTCACTCTAGTCTTCTCTTCAGTATTCATTAGCTGCTTCTTCCATTTATTTTAGCTATTTTGAACTTAGATTAATCCTTTCCAAAAGTTAGAAAACTTTTCCAAAGGCACACATACATTCTACAGAATACGTACAGAAGATCTAAAGAACATAACAAAACGGGAATAGAGCAGAGACAACTTCTACAAAAGGTCTACAGAGGGTTACAGAAAGTCACCAGAGAACACTAGATCCTCATAACTCATACTAAAACCATTCCAAACTATAAAAAAAATTCAATAATCTTTAAAAATACCTCAACCTTCATCAATCATCAATCCATGCTTCATACAAAAGAAAATCAGAACAAAATAGAAGCTAAACAAAAGGTATCAGAACCTATTAGAACCTCAACAGAACCTACCAAAATATCACAAAGCTTCATATGTCCACTAAGAATCATCATGAGATTTCAAAAAATAATGAATATCATCCAAAACACTCTCAAACACTTCCAAAAACAACCAATTATCATTCAAAATCCATAAAAAATCAACCATTCAAACCTCAAAAACAATAAAAATCAGTCAAAAATTCAGTCTTTTTCCACTCTCAAGAGTTAGGGATTTTGATAGAAGATTACATGTTCAATATGACATATAAGAGTGAATCAACTTTTGTGATTGTTGGATGTCGTGGAAAAGTTAAAAAAATAAGTCATTCACTTGTTCATAATGACCCAACAGGACAAACGTCTGGCCCTCCATCCTTTCCCAGAATCTATTTTCAGAAATCCAGATGCACCTCACCAACGGTTACCCCAGCTCCTTCCAACACCACTTTAAACCACTGTACCTTGAATATGATCCTAGAGAAGCTATGGTAATCCACGAAGATAATACTTTGCAGGTTTCCAAAATACTCTATCTCATCTACCACAACATTTGGATCCATTGCCCGCTATCGACTCTCTTACTCAAACTTTGCTGTGACACCACAATCTGTTGTGGAGTGCATTTTTTTTATTTGCTCAACAGCAAAATGTGGCCCATGCAGCAATGCCACACTATAGATTTTTTCTTGTACATTGAAATAATTAAATTATTTGTTGCACTGTCGTGCTGCTACGCATCCGAGCTGAAAATGTTGCTGCCTCCTTCAGTGACAACCTTGATTCAAGGTACAAGGATCATTGTCCATGGAAAGGCAATGCTTGTTCAGAGACTCTAACAAAATTTCCTCATACATGAGCATAAATACTGATTGAGAGCTTTTCGGACCGTTGTGCTGCATTACTTCAGCTTCCTACACTACCTTCCATTTCCAGTGAAGTTGTTAATTCTCTGATGATGTCCAAAGCTCCCCAACTTCACCACCTCCTTGCGCAGCCAATTTTTATTTCAATGCTCGAAAGTAAGATGATTAAGAGTAGCATTGAAAGCAAATGTAAATTTTCAAATTCTACTGAAACCTGTATATATTACCATGCATTAGCCTTGATAAGCCTTTGTGAAAGGGAACTTTGCATGCTTCCATATTTAGTTGATACAAACAATGAGTCGAGAAATCTTGGTGGAAATAGTCCGCAAGTGGCTAAAATTGACAAGTTCAAAAAGCAGAGGTACTTTGATCCTGGGTCCTCCGCTTACTATATCATCCAACAGACGAGATGGTAAAAAAAGGATTTAAAAAAAAGATTTCCAATCAAGAGCAACAGAGAATAGATTTAGGTTCAATTGTCCTAGATTGCAGATTGTGTGGAGCAAGTGTAGGCTTGTGGCCATTTTCAAGAGTGCTGAGACCACCAGCATCACCATCTGTTGAGCCTGCAGGTGTCGTGGAGTTTGGATCTGCACCATCTGCTTGTGGGGTTAGTGCTGGGAGTGGAATTGAGAAGGGAGGCAAGGAGCGGCAGCAAAAGGACAAGGTTGACAACTGTGACGAGGTTGTAGATATAGTAACCAGTGCTCTCTCTAATGCTAGTACCACAGCAGGTCTAGACTTAAAGCTAACTATTGCGGGTGGTCCTCGTCCAACTGAACTTAAATTTTGTGCTTTGAAATTAATAGTTCCATGTTTGATTTACCCTAAAGATTTGCAATCAACAGATGGAGATGAGGCTCATCAGCTAGGTCAAGGCCAAGGTGTGAAAGATGAGGATTAAGCGTGTAAAAGTGACAAGAACAAGAAACATGTTACATAACTTGTGATGGGGGAGAAGAGGACATATATACAAGAAAACACAAGAGACATGATTTGGGTATTTCAGATGAGAAAGAATGTTTGCAACTTGGTCCAAAAGGAGCTCATTATCACTCATCAGTTGATGCAGTTGATACATGTTTTCAAAATCGACAAGAGAACTCAAGTGAAACTGTAGAAATGTCACAGGAGCATTTCCGTGGTATTGTGGCAAGTGAGATGACAGATAAGGATGATGCATGCAAGATTCTTTATGGTACAAAACAGGAAGGTGCCCAGTTGTCTTCAGAGTAGAAAATATATTTACATCATGCTATCACTGCTGTAGAAGGTTTTTGTACATTCTGCAGTGGATTCTAGAGAGTGGAGAATGTGTTGTAAAGGTTGCCACTGCAAGCTAATCTGGCTATTTGGTTGTGCTGGTTGGCAAAGGACAACATATTCTTGATTCCTTACCATCACCCACAAGTCTCGGTCTTATCGAGGGAAAGTTGCAGAGGCTAGAATAATGATGGAAAATGAAGAGTTAATGGATTTGCTATTTTCCTTCTTGGATTCGGAGAGGTTGCTCTGATTTCTTCTTCTTGAACCTTGTATTTGTTATTGGCAGAAATAAAACAGAGTCTTGACATCATTTTATCATCTTGCTTATTCGCTTCATTGATCTTCTATCTTGGAATTTCTCAAGCACCTTTGTGGTTGCGACTTTGTTTTCGAAAACCCCTCGACATCTTTGGTGAACCCGACATGAAAGCGTTGCATTTAAAAAAATTTCAGGATGAGAGATACTTTAGCATCAATTTCAGCCCCTTCTACGATTCCTACTTTGTCCTCTACTTCGACTCCATTATCGAATTCTGCTTCAAGTACTTCTATGGATGATTTAAAGCAGATTTTGTAGAATATGTCTATGTATATGCAACTTCAAAATCAATAGACACAATTGTATATGCAGCAGCAGCAACAGTTACATCAACAATAGTTGTCTCAGCAGCAAAGGCAACTATATTCGGAGCAAGAGAATGCAATCAGCGCGACTAAGGCGATTAAAGTAGTTGAAAATGAAAAGAAGCTATTTGATGGCCGTAATGTATTGGATTATTTGAAGACGTATGAGATTAAGATGGGATTTTTTGGAGTACCGACACGACTTATGAGTAAATATTTTCTTTGGCTTGTCACACCCGCCTTGAGGTAAAAGTGACTGATCTTTTCCTTCAAAATTCGCATTGGCAAGATTTTAAGAAGGCCATGAAAGAGTAGTATTTTCTTGAGGACTTTGGGATAGCTACACGGTGGTCATTTCGAGAGTGGGTCTACATGCCAAACAAAGGTCTAGCTGCTTCAGAATTGATATGAGAATTTGAAGAGAGGTATAATGAGCTTGATGCTACTGAACAAAGAGCATTGGATATTGAGAAAGTTGAGCTTTTCTTGCAAGCTGCAGATCCTTCTCTTCAAGAAGAATTGGGAGAGCTTCTTGAGGATCTCACGAAGCCTATGGGTCTTAAAATAGATTGGCAAGACACCCACCAGGATGCAGTCTCGACTTTGACCAAGATGCGGATATGGAAGACCCGCCTACAGAATGGATCTATGACACCGACTCCATCATCTGCTCCTATGTTTGCTTCTAACCCTGCCATTTCTTCTCTTCCTCAGCTAGTTACTTGGCCTATGCCAGTGCCTACTATTTCTAATCCTCCTGTTCCTTCTGTTCCAAGACCGATGCTGGCTCCTTCTGCTCCGAAATCATCCGCTCCTTTGGTTCCTTCCTCTCTTGATGACATAATCAAAGGCATAATGGATTTGACACTAGAGTCAGTTAAAGCAAAATTGGTGGGGAAATTGAAAGAGCAGTTTGCCTCGACCGCGCCTACTATTTCTTCTAGTGCTCCTAGTGCACCTAGGAGTGTTCCTAGTGCACCTAGGAGAGATCGAAGATGTATTTGGTGTGATAGTACGGACCATCAGCATTGCAGGGATTGCGAATATTTTCAAGATGCAAGGAGGAAGAATTTGGTATTTTGGAGACAAGATGGCAAGATCTGGTTGACTGAAACAGGAGCTCCACTTGCTACCAATTTTGGGAAAGGTGGAATGAAGAAATTAGTAGATGACATGGTTGCGCGTACTTCTTATGTGGCAGCTAGAGGAGATGCCTCTATATATGGAGTCCATATTGAGAAAGGTTCAGAGAGTCAGTCAGCATTATGTACCTATGCTATAGAGACGACAAACAAGGGGAAAATCCAACAGATTTGACTAGTGCAGGTTCTAGCATAAGATCTGAGACAGGTTGGGACTCGCCTGATTGACAGGTACACTATTTATGCCTACTTGGCTAAGTCTCAGGGAGTAGATGTACTTGTTGAGGAGAAGCATAAGAGAGATGAAGAGAATACAAATGCAGCTAAAAAGACTAGGGGGGGTGAGTTTGTTACGCCACCTACTGCAGGGCCGTCTTCGAGACCAGGGCCAAAACGACAAATGGAGGATGCTCAAAAGAAAGAAAAGAGGCAGGAACGTAGATAGAGAAAGCATCTAGGATTTAGATTAATGTCCAATATTGAGACATCTACGGACATGAAGAAAATCTTTAATGACAAGATACTTGGCAGTGAGGTGACTTTTACTATTTTTGAGGTTTTGGGCATCTCGAAAAGAGAGTTTCAAGATCAGTTCCAAGAAGTCCTGAAGAGAAAAAGACATACATCGCCTACTACTAATACACAGGGAGTTTTGATTGGGGAGTTGGATGAAGATGAGGATGAGGTTATGGTTGAGAATGCTTCTGTTTTTCCATAGATCGAGAGGAGAGTTCAGTCTATGCATTATGCTGAAACTGATGAGCCTATCTTGGTACTGCACAGTCACTTTTCGCGGAGTCATTGGGCTAGGGCAACTATAGAAACAATGGTAAAAATTGGAGAGAAATAGGGGCCTTATGTTGCTTTGGTGGATCATGGTTCATAGATTAATCTCATAGTTCATGGAGTTTATGAAAGTAATAGATGGCCTATGGATGCAGAGCATGGGTGGCGTATGAGAGCCGCCAACAACACTGCAGGTGATTTGTATGCTGCCTGTCCCAATGTCAGGATTTCTATTGGAGATGTAGAGGAGGATTTCCATTTCTTTGTGTAGGATTCATGCTCTTACCCCATGATCCTAGGACAACCATTCATCACAGAGATGTGCATGGAGACGAAAGTAATGGATGACGGATCTGCTTATGCACAGATTCGCAGTAAAGATGGATGAGAGCAGTCCAGTTTATGACTGTGTGTGTAAATCATGCTAGAAATAGGGATACTCTTCGAGATGCGCCTTTGCCCACTATACCGGATTCGGGTTTTCATTAGGTACCACTGTTTCACGAGACGACGGTGGTACAGAGCAGAGGAGATTGGAGTTCTCACCTCTTGGCAACAGTGTTTTCTCCAATTTCATTGGAATTTCAGCAAACAGTTTGATGAGTTATCAGAAGATTTCTAAGTTGCCTAGAGCTGACAGGCAATACATATGCAGCAAGGAGAAAGATTTGAAAAATGCAGGTATTTTAGAGGATGATGAGCATGTAGATGGGATGTATGATAGTATGTTTTGTGCAGATACGATGACAGAGATGAAAAATATGCTGAAAGCTGATATGCAGAGTTGTCTATGTAATGTATCAGTGCAGTCCCTAGACATGTTGCATGAAATTTCAGATTTTGTGTCACAGATAGAGTTAGAGGCTGAGGTGACTCAACAAAAAGTATTGAGAGCTGAAGAAATTCAGGAAACAGAGTTTCTGGCTGATTATGATCAACCTATAGAGACACAGAGGGCTGAAAACTTTTAGCCAACAGAGCTTACTACTGAAATATTTTAGCATCCGGAGTTTAGGGCTGTTCCTATGCAGTCCATAGAGCAGAGGCTGAGGATATCCAACCACCAAAGCGCAGAATTGTTGATTTACAGCAAGATTTGAGTAGTGCAGAGGATCATAATGAAACCAGGGTTGACACGAAATACAAGATTGTGGATAAGAAGGTGAAGTCGGTAGCTAGACCGCTTCCACCAAACAGTGATCAACAAATAGAGAGGGCTGCCAAGCAGCCAATTTTGAGGAATCCAGAGCATAGAGGCCATAAATTTTTAGTAGAGACTCTTGCTGAATTAAAAATTGGAAATGGTGGTTTCTTACTACCCTTAGAGAAGCAGTGCTTTTAGGATATGCTTGAGCGACATGGAAGGGGGTTTGCTTTCTTCTCACATGAGATTGGATGTGTGAATCCGGATATTGTTGCCCCTATGGTGATCTTTACTATTCCTCATATTTGATGGAACCTTCGTACTATTCCAGTGCCTAGGGCACACCTGCCAAAGCTAGTTGACTTGTTGAATGAGAAAATCAGGATGGGAATCCTAGAGCTATCATCTGCACCATACTCAAATAGGTGGTTTACGGTTCCAAAGAAGAATGGTACTCTCCGATTTATACAGGATATGCAGCTAGTAATAAATTGAGTTACTATCAGGAATGTTGGTATAGGTCCAGTTGTAGATGAGTTTGCAGAAGCATTTGCTAGACGTGCCATCTATTCTTTAGGTGACTTGTATTCAGGATATGATCAGTTTCAGCTGGCCTTGGAAAGCAGGGACCTAACCACTATGAGAACTCCTATTGGGCTTGTCAGGATGTGTACCTTGCCTCAAGGTGCCACTAATTTTGTTGCGCATATGATGAATGCCATGCATAAGGTCCTTCATGAGTACATACCTCAGCTTACCATGCCTTTCTTGGATGATGTGCCCATTAAGGGGTGTGCAGAAGAAGAGAAGAATGAGAGTCTAAATGAGCAGGGATGTAGATACTTTGTGGCTGATTATATTGCAGCTTGTGAAAAGATTTTGGCCAGGTTAGAAGAAGTGAACTTGACACTATCAAGGCAGAAATTTGTTTTTGGAGTAAATGAGGTCGTCATTGTTGGACATATGTGTGGGTATTATGGCAGGAAACCTTCACCTATGCGAAGGTGGATGCTATAGGAAAGATTACGGAGTATTGTTCTACCACTTTAAAGGTACGGAGATTCATTGGAGCTTGCGTGTTTTACATGATTTGGATACCCTATTTTGCACACATAGCAGATTGTTTATATCAGCTGCTTCGAAAGGGGCAGAAATTTTATTGGGATGAGAGCCACACTAGAGCCATGCGAAAATTGAAGAAGTTATTGCAAATTGCCCCTACTCTCAGGAAAGGGGATTATAATTGCGGAAGACCTATTGTATTGACAGTTGACACTAGTCCAATTGGCATAGGTTGGGCTGTGGGTCAAGATGATGTAGATGGAAACATGTACGCTATTCGGTTTGGGGCAAAAGTCCTAAATGAGAGACAGAGGAGGTATCTGCAAATCAAGAGGGAATTACTAGGAATTGTTACGGCTCTCAAATGTGACAAGAAGTATTTTATTGGAGCCCCAGTTATGGTAGGGACATATTGCTTGCCATTGATAGATATGATTACGAGTTGCTCTACTTCGGATATAGCTATGCTGAGATGGATCGCATACATCAAGTCATTAAATCTAGAATTTAAACACATAGCAGGGAAGGATAATCCAGTGGCGGATATGCTATCTAGAGCCAGATATGATGATGATGAGACACTACTTGCAGAAGAGGATGATGCAGAAATGTGAGTCGCTATGGTTGATCATATTTGCCATGCCTATGATATTGTGGCTTTCATAGAAGAACTCTATGTTGGAGATTGGTTGCAGATTGGCAAGTACCTTAGTACACTAAGCAAAAGCTTCAGATCGTGGTGAATTAGATGCAGATGAAGCTAGGGAGCTTTTCTCTCAACTAGGAATCAAGTTGTCTCTAACCACAACATACAATCCAGAGGGAAATGGAAAGAGTGAAAGAGGGCATCCGTCGATAGTGAAAGCATTAGCCAAAGCATGCAGAGGACGGATTGGAGAATGGCCGAGACTTCTACCATTTGCTTTGTGGGCTGATCGTACGACTCACAGTGTTACCACAGGATATATGCCCAGAGAGTTGATGTATGGTCAGAAACGGGTTATGCTGACTGAGGCTTGTACTTTGACTTGGTCACTTTTACCTTGATACGAGGATTTTACAAGAGAGGACCTCTTAGCTCTTCGGATCCGATAGTTGGAGAGAAGACTAGAGGATATTTAGCTAGCTATTGACAAGTTGAAGGTTGCTAGACTTAGAAATAAGGACAGGTTTGAAAACATGCATCACTTGCAGCCTAGAGCAATAGAAGAGGGAGACTGGGTATTAGTCTTTGATAGCAGCCTTGAAAATCAATATACTGCACTTCGGAAGATAATGAAAAGATGGTTTGGGCCGTACATAGTCAGACATGTCTTTGACAATGCAAAATATGAGCTAACAGAATTGGATGGGACAGTGCTTAGAGTGCCCATTGCAGGAAAAAGAATCAAGATTTTCAAGAAAAGAGATGAGGATTATGCATTGGAAGAATTTGCAAGAGAAGAGCAATGAGAAGAAACTCTAGTAGAAGAGACAGATGATATGACAGATAACCTTGCTGATATACTGGAAATAGTCAATGAAGAGATTGATCTGTTCGTGGATCTTGACGATAATGATCATGGGTAGTTGGCCCATCTGGAGGATGCGCAGGATCAAAGGGGGTGGATGTCCTGCTGCTACGCATCCGAGCTGAAAATGCTGCCGCCTCCTTCAGTGACAACCTTGATTCAGGACACAAGGATCATTGTCCGTGGAAAGGCAATGCTTGTTCAGAGACTCTAACACAATTTCCTCCTACACGAGCAAAAATGTTGATTGAGAGCTTCCCGGACCGTTGTGCTGCATTACTTCAGCTTCCTACACTACCTTCCATTTCCAGTGAAGTTGTTAATTCTCTAATGATGTCCAAAGATCCCTAACTTGACCACCTCCTTGCGCAGCCAGTTTTTTATTTCAATACTCGAAAGTAAGATGATTAAGAGTAGCATTGAAAGCAAATGTAACTTTTTGAATTCTACTGAAACCTGTATATATTACCAGGCATGAGCCTTGATAAGCCTTTGTGGAAGGGAACTTCACATGCTTCCATATTTAGTTGATTCAGACAATGAGTCGAGAAATCTTGGTGGAAATAGTCCGCAAGTGGCTAAAATTGACAAGTTCAAAAAGTAGAGGTACTCTAATCCTGGGTCCTCTGTCTTAATATATCATCCAACAAACGAGATGGTAAAAAAAGGATTTAAAAAAAAGAGATTTCCAATCAAGAGCAATAAAGAATAGATTTAGGTTTAGTTGTCTTGGATTGCAGACTATGTGGAGCAAGTGTAGATTTGTGGTCATTTTCAAGAGTGCTGAGACCACCAGCGTCAGCATCTGTTGAGTCTGCAGGTGTCATGGAGTTTGGATCTGCACCATCTACTTGTGGGGTTAGTGCTGGGAGTGGAATTGAGAAGGGAGGCAAGGAGCGGCAGCAAGAGGACAAGGTTGACAACTGTGATGAGGTTGTAGATATAGTAACCAGTGCTCTCTCTAATGCTAGTACCACAGCAGGTCTAGACTTAAAGCTAACTATTGCTGGTGGTCCTCGTCCAACTGTACTTAAATCTTGTGCTTTGAAATTAATAGTTCCATGTTTGATTTATCCTAAAGATTTGCAATCAATAGATGGGGATGAGGCTCATCAGCTAGGTCAAGGCCAAGGTGTGAAAGCTAAGTATCAAGCTTGTAAAAGTGACAAGAAGCAAGAAACATGTTACATAACTTGTGATGGGGGAGTAGAGGATATACATACAAGAAAATGCAAGAGACATGATCTGGGTATTTCAGATGAGAGAGAATGTTTGCAACTTGGTCCAAAAGGAGCTCATTATCACTCATCAGTTGATGCAGTTGATACATGTTTTCAAAATCAACAAGAGAACTCAAGTGAAACTGTAGAAATGTCACAGGAGCATTTCCGCGGTACTGTGGCAAGTGAGATGACAGATAAGGATGATGCATCCAAGATTCTTTATGGTACGAAACAAGAAGGTGTCCATTTGTCTTCAGAGCAGAAAATATATTTAGATCATGCTATCACTGTTGTAGAAGGTTTTTGTACATTTTATAGGGGACTCTAGAGAGTGGAGAACGTGTTGTGGAGGTTGCCACTGCAAGCTAATCTGGCTATATGGTTGTGCTGGTTGGCAAAGGACAACATATTCTTGATTCCTTACCATCACCCACAAGTCCCGGTCTTATCGAGGGAAAGTTGCAGAGGCTAGAATAATGATGGAAAATGAAGAGTTAATGGATTTGCTATTTTCCTTCCTGGATTCGGAGAGGTCGCTCTGATTTCTTCTTCTTGAACCTTGTATTTGTTATTGGCAGAAATAAAACAGAGTCTTGACATCATTTTCTCATCTTGCTTATTCGCTTGATTGATCTTCTATCTTGGAATTTCTCAAGGACCTTTATGGTTGCGACTTTGTTTTGGAAAACCCTTCGACAGTGCATGAAATCTAGATACAACAACAAATAAAGTATGCGTTCATCTTCGAACCACATCCCCTCGAGAATTTCCACTCCTTAGTAGAAACCTCTATCCCTTATTTCATGAGAAGTTGCTATCAAAGCTCCATGTAATCATCGCACAGACATAAACCAGTTGCAATCAACATCAAGACAAACCTAATATATCTTATGCCAATCATGGTATTTCAATCCTGATAATAGTTGGTTGTCTTTAGAGAAAGCAAACCTGAGGGAACGCATCATAACCATCAAGGTCTAGATAGACTTGATAATTTGCTTTATGATGCACTCTTGTTTATTGGATAGGACCCAAGGATCATGAGGTACTTGCCAGTAACCATCGGTGCTCAATTGTAGACAAAGTGCCTCCATCTTTCCTACCTCCTTGGAATCCATTCGTGCCCCTATAGTGTCTCTTTTTCCTATGATGTGATCCAATAATAAGATGTCCATATTCTTAAAAATATGCATGGGATCTAGTAAATGGTTGATCTATAAGTGGGTCCAATACTACAACTCATAGAAAATTGATAGCCATCGCATTTCCCTTGGATGTGAGTACTTATGGACCATTTTTAACTTGTATCAACTTTGGGAATTCATTTGTGTTGGAGGTCATGCAAGAAAACCTTCCCTTAGTTCATGATCCTCTAAAAAGAAAGTGGCGTGTCCTTGATATAATATCTTCTTCATGGTCCCTGACCTTTGAGAGTCTAACTGTGGCCCACACAATGGACATACATGATAACTTGAGGTAACTAGACCTGTCACAATACCCCTATCTAGTCAACACAAACTTGAACGAGCTATGTTAGATATCACAAACTTAAACACAAACTTGAACAAAAATCTATTGTTTATTCATTTTGGCAAACACCTCCCCAAGTTAAAATAATTTTGATCAAGCTCAAGACTTGGCTCAAAGTGGCCAATGTGAAGGATTCTCTCTTGATGAAGACAATATCCCTTGATGATGTTTGAGTGGATCGAACTACTTTGAGACAATGAAATCTCTCAAGGTCCCTTGTGTTATGTCACATTTGGAACTATAGGAATCACCTTATTTTTAGTCATGATACCAAGTCTACTCCTATAGGGAGACTTTGATGTTTCAAAGTCACATGTAATAGCATTGCTAGGGATATTAAGGAAGTCTCATTAGGTCTTTAGGCATTTTGTCAAGAAGCTACAAATCTTCTCTTCAACTTTTGCATGAATGAATTATTTGATCCCCTTGCTTTAGCAGGCCACTATGTGCATGAGCTAACAACTAGCTGACCATACTATGCAGTGATTCTTGAGTTAGGGAAAGTTTCTCCAAGGTCTCTTAAGACTATGCTCTCCAAAGTCATTAATGACCAAGAGGAACGTTGGCAAGTCATTAATGACCAAGAGAAACGTTGGCTCCAAAATAGGGGTATTAGCCGCATGTATTCTCCTCCTCTTCTTCTTCCTCTTTTTTCTATTCTGGAGCTCTCCCGTTAGCTAGCCTCATCTGCCTTCAGCTCTCGATCCTGCCGTGCAGTCCCTATCCACTTGCGCCCTGTCCCTTTGTGCTCCCGCCTTGCGCAATACGTCCTATTTTGGCCCAATACGTCCAGCATGCGCAATATCAGCATTGCTCCCGTCGACCGGCCCAGTACTTGCAAAGGCTGTACAGACAGACATTGAGCTAGGAACTTGTCAATGTGATCACGGGAGACGGACTCAGCCACCAAGGCGCTGTGTACCTCCAGCTTGCCCTGCCCCGGCCCAGAGGCCACGACCCGCCCTCGTCTGCAGCTCCGCCTCTGCCTTCAGCTCTACTGCCCTGTCCACCCTCCGCATGACGTCCCCCTGCCCCCAATACCTACCCTGCCCACCAGCTCCCGTCGACCGACCCAGGTGTCTGCAGCTCTGCTAGCCTGTCCGCCACCCGCCCACCCTCTACATGTCCCCCTGCCCCCAGTACCTACCATGCCCACCCAGTACGAGGTCACCAGTCCACCCCTCAAAGCTACGGGCTGCCCTCGCCCTCTCATCAAACAATGCGCCTAAATCACCTATGCCTTCAGCTCTCCTGCCCTTTGATCCTTGTCCACCTGTGCCCTGCCCTCGTCAGCTGCAGTTTTGTGCGTCGATCCTACTGGGCACTTGCAACAATATCAATCGTATTTTGTGGCGCATCGGTCTGCTAGCTTTGGCTTAAACAACAGTTAGGCGACATTGATGTGGGTTATACGTCAAAGTATTGTACATGTGCGCCAAATGCTTATAATAGCTGTGTTTCATTTTATTAACATCGTTGCGGTAATCAGCACATGCTTAATCAATATTTTATATTGGCCATGCTTAAAATGTTATTTTCTATTTATATGATATATTACAATGCTTGTCAACCAGACAAGGTCTTCCGTTACATATTGGCCGAATATACAGTCCTGTTTTAATCTGCGTCAGTGATCATTGGCTGGGCCTGCAACTGCATCGACATGTTTTGTGCATGTCCGCAGCTTCAATAGCTTTTTAAAGCTAGAGGTGAGCACGTTAATTATATGTGCCATGCTCATTCGATTATTTGTTATTTATATTTCAGCTCAACTAGTCAATAGTGTCTCGCGGTATAGAATTTGTTGTTTGCTATCTATATCAAAGGAAGGGAGAGTACATACCAAACAAAGTACCCTTAAAGAAAGACCATCTGAAATGTCCTTTAATTTGATTGTCATTCTATCAATATCTCATATGACTCTCTCTTTTTGATTCATTTTTATTCATTGGTTAATAATGTTTGTGTTTATGGTCTATATTGGCAGTTCATACTTGTGTAACTATATTTCATTGGACTTGGTTTGGTTGTGGTTCTGATTTTCTTATTCCAATGCACGTTGATCTAGTTACAATTCTACATTTGCATATGTTCCATCTTGCAAAGTGAACTTTGTAAAGAGACACTCATGCTATATGATCAAGAGCTATATGATCCTATTGAATTAAGAGCTTTATGATCCTATTGAATCTAAAAGTATAATATCTTGGGATATTCTAGTAGCCCCTTGAGTGGAAGCTAGTGTGCAAACTCTAAACCAGTGTTCATGTAGATCCCAAACTAGTCTTAAGTCTTAAATTGATATATAATTTACTTTCTTGTGAACGCTAGTGTGCAATTTTAGATGTACAAGATATATTAAACAATCATCTTACAATAAGATGTAAATCGACACTTAGAAGTATCAAGATAACTTGTTTTCATGTAGTGCTTATAATAGTCTAGGGCCTCTTGAAATAGTCTAGGCCTTAGTTTCATTGTGCATATCTAAGCAATTATATAACTAGACATCTGAAAAGGATAACTGTTGTGACGAACTATTAAGTCCTAGGGACATGACCTGCTTTTATGCGTTTGGGTTAATATCTCTAAGTATTGAGTCAACTTGTACTTTTCCTTTCTATGTTTCAATTAGTGTCTCTAAGTATCGAGATAACTTGTTTTCAAGCAGCTCTTGAAATAGTCTATGTCTTAGTTTCATTGTGCATATCTAAGTGATTATATAACTAGATGTCTGAATATATGCTAGCGACGTGCACTTTCAAGTGTGCAAGAGATATTACACTATCCTCATACGAGGAGATGTTAAGCCACACTCAAAAGGGACAATTGCTGTGACAAACTATTAAGTCCTAGGGACATGAGCTTCTTTTATGTATTTGAATTAATGTCCCTAAGTATTGGGTCAACTTGTACTCTTCCTTTTATGTTTCAACTAGTGTCTCTAAGTATCGAGATAACTTGTTTTCATCCAGCTCTTGAAATAATCTCAGCTTTAGTTTCATTGTGCATACCTAAGTGATTATATAACTAGACGTCTGAATATATGCTAGTGTGCACTTTCAAGTGTGCAAGAGATATTATACTATCCTCATATGAGGAGATGTTAAGCCATACTCAAAATGGATAACTATTGTGATGGACTACTAAGTCCCAGGGACACGATCTTCTTTGATGCATTTGGATTAATATCTCTAAGTATTGAGTCAACTTGTACTCTTTCTTTGTGTGTTTCGATTAGTGTCTCTAAGTATCGAAATAACTTGTTTTCATGGAGCTATTAAAATATTCTAGACCTTAGTTTGATTGTGCATATCTAAGTGATTATATAACTAGATGTTTGAATATATGCTAGTGTGCACTTTCAAGTCTGCAAGAGATATTACACTATCCTCATACGAGGAGATGTTAAGTCATACTCAAAAGAGATAACTGCTGTGACGGACTAGTAGGTCCCAAGGACACGATCTTCTCTTATGCATTTGGATTAATATCTCTAAGTATTGAGTCGACTTGTACTCTTCCTTTTTGTGTTTTGATTATTGTCTCTAAGTATCAAGCCTAACTTGTTTTCATGTATCTCTTGAAATAGTCTAAGCTTTAGTTTCATTATGCATATCTAAGTGATTATATAACTAGAAGTTTGAATATATGCTAGTGTGCACTTTCAAGTGTGCAAGAGATATTACACTATCCTCATATGAGGAGATGTTCAGCCATACTCAAAAGGGATAATTGCTGTGACAAACTATTAAGTCCCAAGGACACGACCTTCTTTTATGCATTTGGATTAAGATCTCTAAGTATTGAGTCAACTTGTACTCTTCCTCTCTACATTTCGATTAGTGTCTCTGAGTATCAAGATGACTTGTTTTCATGGAGCTCTTGAAATAATCTAGGCCTTATTTTTATTGTGCATATCTAAGAGACTGTATAACTAAAAGTCTCAATATGTGCTACTGTTCACTTTCAAGTGTGCAAGAGATTACATTATCCTCATACGAGAAGATGTTAAGCCATACTCAAAAGGGATAATTGGTGTCATGGACTATTAAGTCCTAGGGACATGACCTTCTTTATGAGTTTGGATTAACATCTCTAAGTATTGAGTCAACTTATACTCATATAGGTTTGAAAGTAGTCTATGTTGTAAATGCCAAAATTCAATTGTGGATATGCTTGTATCTATATATGTTGTGGGTATACCCTAGTTGTGGGTAAAATCTAGTGATCATGAGAAGTAGAAAAAGTCATTGAGATCACTTAAAAGAATGTCTGAGTTACACCTAGGATTATGATAATGATTTGAAGCTTTGTAAGAATCGTGAAATTATACTATCATCATATGAGGAGATGTTAAACCACACTCAGAAGGGATAATTATTACGATGGACTACTAAGTCCTAGGTGCACAACCTTCCTTTCTAAGTTTGGCTTGGCATCTCAAACTATCTAGTATATAATTGCAATTTTGCATGTTTAGTTATAAAGCTTCTTCCTTTGACTGTATGGACTGATTGGCTTTGATTTTATAGTTCAGGTAGTTATAATAAATCATATCATGAGATATTAGCGTAGTTACAAGTGCATACATTCATCTCTTGGCTATTAAGATGTTACAAGACAAATGTATTATGCACATATTCATCATGATATGAATGGCAATATGCATCCATCAGATGTGGCTTATCAAACTAGTCAAAACTCTTTGAGATACAATGCTACTATGACTGAAGACAACCCTATTGGAAATCATGTATCATCTCAATCATTACGTAGACATAGACATGTATGGTGTAGATGCAAAACATATTGTAGTGGTGGAAGTTTGGTTCCTCCTTCAACTAATGCATAACACCAAAAAATTGAGGAGAGATTCGAGAGTCTTACAACCCATCTAGGTCTACATGATCCTCATGATTTATTATTGGAGGACATTGTGACATTGAGTTGGATAACGAAGCCCATAATGAGTCCTCAAACTAATTCAAATAATGCAAGCACTTTGGGATGAACATCAAGCTTTGGTTGAGTTTCACAACAAGATGCTTCAGATTTTGTTTGGTAATATTGTTGGGAGGAAGCTGTCTATGATCAGAGCAACAAAGTAGTGGTTGAAGTATTGGTAGTTAACCACTAAAATATTACACCACATACTCCAGAGATTATCTTAGGGGATTGAGCATTAGCAAGATTAGTTGAAGAAGTTGATCTCTCACTTGTGCACAAGTAACTAGCTTATTGATGAGTGGTATGTTGTTCCCATTGCATCGAGTAGCATTTTTCTCACTTGGGTATAGGTTGAGGTGTACATGGAAACTCCCCCATATCATAAGTACCTATATGAGTCTCCCCTTGGAGCACGTATACAAGCTATCAATATTGTATGGGCATATATTTCCATCGACCATGGCTATGCATAAGCATTCACTACATTGGTTAGTAACCCTGAACCACACTATCTTTTCCCTCTTCATCATGAAGACCACACATTTCCTTTTTCACCCAACCACTTAAGCACCTTAGTCCACTCAACTACTATGCAGATAGGCCACATGATTGTTAGCCACATTGGAGCACTCAATCACTTAAAGCACGTCCTAACTACTTGCAACACTTTGGCCACATGTTTAATTAGACAAAAATTTAAGCATACTCTTCCACTTGCACATACTCAATCCCATAGTCCATCTCCACTCTCTTACCCACATGATCATGAGGCACCCTTTGACCACATCGAGAACTTCATTTTTGTGATCACAATAGCCTCACTCAACAATTTAGGCCACATTAGGCACTCATAAATCACTCTAGATAGCATTAGCACATTATTATACAATACTTAGGCACTATACCACTGTCACACTCTACTACTTAGTGCTCATAGCATAGTGATGTGGATGGTTTTGGAAATGGGAATGGAAATGGGCATGCGGACTAAATTTCCCTCCTTTGTCACCATCAGAGAGGCCTCTAATAAGTGGATGGGATTGGGATGTAACCAAGGAGTTACACATAAATGAAGATGGATTAAGTTCTAAGAAGAGGAAGTGTAGTAGCATTGTGTATATGTATTTATGTGTGCATCCCGGGATGCCTGGGAACATTTACTTGTGTGTAATGAGCATTGCATTCATTTGGGGTCATCCTCTCCCTTACAAGTCAAGGTTTAAGGTCTTTTCTTTCATTAAGAAAGAGGAGAGGTAATTCTCTCACTAAGAAAGAAAAGAGACATGATCCTCTGGAAGTGAGTAGAGACGTGATTTTCTCTTTCTAAGGTCTAAAATGACATAAGATTTTGTGTGGAAGTCAATCTTAAGGTTGAGGCCGAAGGAAATTTAATGAACTCTCCTTAAGGTGGTTGCATGGACCTCAAGTTAGAGAAGCTGTTTTTTTAAAAAAAGATATGGTGAATCCATTTTTAAATTATCTCGCGATAGAAAGACGATCTCTAAAAATGGCCCGCGTTGATTATCAAAAACAATGAGAACTACAACTTTCGTGTTGGACGTTTTTTCATCCAAGCAACACATAGATAGATATCTCGAAATTGGTGATGCCGAGTAGGTCTTGGAACAACCACATCTTGCATGAAGATCAAATCAAGTCTCTCTCCGAGAAGAGAAGCTCTTGAAAGCCTATAAAAGAGGAGGCTCTCCTTGGGTGTGAGAGAGGTGAAGGAAGCATCACTTTGCATGCATCCAAGAGGAGAAGAGAAGGTGCAAGTGCCGCGGAAGCTCTGCTAAAATAAAGTTCCAAGAGGAGAAGAGAAGGTGCAAGTGCTGCGGAAGCTCTGGTGAAATCAAGCGCTAAGAGGAGAGCCCTACACATATTGTGTAGGAGAGAAGGAGATTGAAGAAGGGTCAAAAGGTGCCAACTTCTAAGTTGTGCAAGTGTTAGCTAGTTGTATACCGTGCAAGGAACCGTGATCTTGTTTGCAAGATCTACAAGTAAGAACTAGTTTATGTGTAATGGAGGAGCTTGCTCCTTCTCAATGATATAACTCCAAAAGGGGGGGGACTGGCCCATCTTCCAGTCCCTAGTGTGTTGTCATTTTCTCTATCTCTCTCTCTCTCTCTCTACATCTTTATTTTCTCTCATCTATTCTCTCTCTACACCAGCATAATATTCACCATATATATTTTAAGTATATAAGAAAGTTGAGTCTGTACCTCGGATATTATAACAGGATGTTTAACCATGCTAGAGAAAGATTAACTATTGCAATGGGTCTATTAATCTTAGGGACATGATATTCATATCAAATTATTTAATTAGATGGTTTTCTCATGGCACAAATGACAAGTTCCTCAAGTGATATGAGAAGGTGCTCATGCTTACGTAAGTGTTCACAAAGTAGTCAAGGATGGCAAATGGTTAGTCAAAGCACTTTCTACCATCATCATTATCAGGATTTACTTAGTAACATTCATAGAAGGACTAGTTTACAAAGACTAGATGTGACTATGGTACAAGACATTGAACCATTACCTCAAACTTTAGATGGACCCATAAGGAGGAGACAAGTTTCGTGCACTTGTATTTTGTATTGTCATGATGGAAGATATATTGTTCCTTCTACCTTTGCTATTCACCGATAGGTCAGATTGAAATATCAAGACTTGGGACATGGGATAGGATTGACACCACAATCTAATGATAATATTGGTACTTCAAATGCCTCTATTGAAGGTTATCACTACAAGAGAATAGGCAAATTGTGAGAAATGCGGGATCTAGAGCATGGCAAAGACGGAAGCTATGGAGGATGGAAGATGAAGATACTACTCACGTTGACATTGACAAAGAAGACAACTGTTACACAAGTGAATTTGGTTTCAAGATTGAGACTTGAACTCATAAACACAATCTTGTGTAGGACTGACAATGACACAGGGACTTGACAGAAAGAGACAAGTACTATTGCATTATCTTCATATGAAAGTGATAGTCAAGTACATCATTATATAGGATTGCTTGGTAGCACATTTCATCACTGTGCCTATGGGATCTGTCTCTCTTCCTAGAATGAACTGCACCTTCCTAGCCTAGTTGTTCCATACAAAGGGGCATACATAGGGTGTGATTGGCAGATTCTCAACACCCCTCCTCAATCACAACCTGAAAGTACAAAGTGTGTACAGGCTTTAGTGAGAGCAGCACCTGCAAAGTGTGGGCATACCACAAACATGGCAAAACACCAGAGGCTGTTGTAGAAAAGGCTAAGTGTGGGTACCATAAACATGGTGGACATCCAGAGGCTGTAACAGGGGCCTCACAAAGTGTACAGAGGCTGTAGTACAAGGCTACGTGAGGAGTTTACAAAGCTTATGAAAGGAACATTAAGGCAGGTACAATGCTTTTAAAACAGAAAATGAGAGACAAGGACCGATAGACCCTTGTGGTCTTTTTCAGCATATGATTTCTCTTTGTCAGCATGGAAAATCTTCTTGTCTTTCATCTTTGGTTCTTCAGCTTTGAATGATGTGGTCTTTTGGTCTTCATGGATGATCTTCTTATTGTCCTTCGTCCTTTGCTCTTTGATCTTATGATCTTCTTGGTCTGGTTCCCCATGGACTTTGCTTGCAGCTTTAGTCTTCATGTCCATGTCTTTAGTCTTCATGTCCATGTCTTTGTCCCCTCAAGCTTCATGATGGCCAAGGTAATTGGAGTGTCTTCAAAAACTTTAGATGGAATCATTGATTGCACTGTAGTATGAACAACTCCGTGTCTAAGTAGATCACAAAAATCTTCTATGTAGTGTAGATAAGTCATGTTACTTTTCATAAAGTGTATCCACATATAAATCTTCTTGGTTATCATAGATATGACCAAGAATCTGCTTTAAATCTGTGAGTAAGTGGCAACCAAGTTGATCTTCAATGTGTCAAAAAACACAAGTGAAGATAGTGTTAAATCAACACTTCTTAAGTATCAAGGGATACTAGAGTTGAAGATGGTGATTCTTGATGCCGATCCTTTGCTTGACGAACCCGTTGTTTGAGTCCCCTCCTTGATGTGTGGCACTGACTTTGGTTAACTTGAGAAACTTGGAACTTGAAGTGAAGTTGAAGCTTTGGAGCTCAAGTCTATGAGAGGTCTTCAAATCTTCAATGGGTCTTTAAGTGCTTCATAGATCTCCCCTCCTTGCTGGTAAAATCTTGTTGGGAACTTCAGTAACACAGTGGATCAGAGTGACAGAGGCATGGATTGAATTTTAGGAGAGAGAAAATGAAGAATTTTTGAGTTTGAAGGATTTTGGCTATGGTGGATTTTAGGGTTTTTGAGACAGGGGCCTGGTTTTTCTAACATTGCAGGAGCTATGGTGGACCATTTTCAAAATTTTTTAAATGGAAATGTAGCTTATGAGATGCTCTACCAAAGCCCTAATCTCCTCGTCCAGATCGCGGCCCGTACTGCACGCGTAGAGACGAAATTCGTGAACATGCGCAGTTTGTACAGATTTCCGCAATGCTGGGCTGGATGATGACCAATGTTGGACTGTGATGTATCAGGGAGCTTTGCCACGAGTAGAGGAATATTTCTCCAGAAGGAATCGTGGGCTAAGATGGCCTGTAGAGTAAGATATAGAAGCTCCAAGTGCTGTATGTCCTGTCTGGCTATGGCAGACATAGAGCAGAGATTGACAGTTTAAGCAATGTTGAGCTATGGAGTGGCCAATGTCAAGCTCTTAAGTGATAGAAAGAAGCCTTGGGAGTCAAGGAACAAATGTCTAGAAGAGAGCGTTCAGATATGACCTATGGAGAGAGATCTAGGAGCTTCAAGTTGACAGGGTGCTGCTGGCTATGGCTGCCATGGAAGCTTCAATGAGGATAGAGGTAAGAAATTGAACCATGAGCTGGACTTGAGCTGACCTGAGGTTAAGAGGGACTGAGAGAGTAGATAAGGGAGTTATGCCATGCCCGACTGGGCTCTGATACCATGTGAGAAATGCGGGATCTAGAGCATGGCAAAGATGGAAGCTATGGAGGATGGAAGATGAAGATACTACTCATGTTGACATTGACAAAGAAGACAACTGTTACACAAGTGAATTAGGTTTCAAGATTGAGACTTGAACTCATAAACACAATCTTGTGTAGGACTGACAATGACACAGGGACTTGACAGAAAGAGACAAGTACTATTGCATTATCTTCATATGAAAGTGATAGTCAAGTACATCATTATATAGGATTGCTTGGTAGCACATTTCATCACTGTGCCTATGGGATCTGTCTCTCTTCCTAGAATGAACTGCACCTTCCTAGCCTAGTTGTTCCATACAAAGGGGCATACATAGGGTGTGATTGACAGATTCTCAACACAAATATCAATGGCCATTTGTGACAGATAATAGCGACACTGTTTTGAAATAAAAAAGCATTGAGAACTTGAGTGTGGCATTTTCCAAAAAGAGTTTTAAGAAAGAGAAAAAGAGAGCGTGAGACAAATCGTGGCTTTGAGAGGGAGAGGGAGAGGAAGAGGGAAAGAGAGAGAAGGAGAGCTTCTCATCACCACCGTTTCCACCACCACCATATGCGAAGAAGAGGGAAAAGTGCATGAGGGAGAGAGAAGGGATGCTACGAAGAGGAGACGAAGAATCAATCCTAGAGCCTTTGGGATAGGTATATTGTCTCTTGTTGCTTTGTTCTTGTGTTTTCTTATTTTCTTTTGTGTGTTTTTCTTTGTAATGAGATGCATTGAGAAAGAAAGAGAGGAAAGGAGAGAGGGGCAAGAAGGAATGAAAAAGAAGAGAGAAAAATAGAGAGAAAAAAGAGAAAATATAACATAGAAAGAGAGAAAGAGAGAGAGAAAGAGAGAGAGAAAGGGAGGGAGAGAGGAGAACGAGTGAGAGAAACAATGAGGCGCAAAGAGAAACAAAAAGAAAGGCAACGAAGAAAGAGAAAGAGAGAAAGAAAAAGAGGGGGAGAGAAAAAGAAATGAAGAATGAAGGGAGAGGTAAAGAGAGGAAAGAGAGTGAAAAAAAAAGAGAGCTAGAAAGAGAAGGGGAGAAAAAGGGACAAAAAGAGGGAGAAAAAGAGAGATAGAGAAAAAAACAAATAGAGAGCGAGAGAAGGAGAGAAAAAAATGAGAACAACAAGAGAATTACAGAGAACAGAATGATAGAAAAATGAAGGTAGAGGGGGAAGAGAGGCGGGATGAAGGGTGGTGAGAGAGAATCTTTGAATGTCTTGTTTTATGAGTTTTTTATTTTCTATCATTGCTTTTGATTGTAATGAGATTAATTGAGGCAAGTGGAGAGGAAATGACAGAAAGACATAGATAAAAGAAGGGAGGGAAAGGAAAATAGAGAAGAAGTGAGATTGGGGAGGGAAGATGGGGGAGAGAAAGAAACATTCATAGAGAGAGAGAGAGTGAGTGAGTGGGAGAGACAAACAAAGAAGGATGAAGGGAGGCAAATAAAAAAAGAGAAAGATAAAAAAAAAGTGAAAGGTGGAAAAAGAAATAAATGAGGAAGAGAGGCAAGTAAAAAAAGAGAAGAGAGAGAGAGAAAGAGGGAGGGGGATAGAAATAAAAAAGGGTATAGATAAAGATAGAGGGACATAGAGAGAAAAGGAAAGGATAAAGAGAGATGGAGGGAGGCAAACAAATAAAGGAAAAGGGAGAGAAAGCGGAGTAGATATTAAACCGATGAAAGATCATGAATGAGGAGAACTAAAACCTGTTGTTTGTCATAACATAGACCAAATGGAGAAAAATGATGGTCGTGATGTCAAAGATTGCAAGCCAATGAAATGCTTGGAAGGCATGACTCAATCTACACCCTCGATACTTGAGGAGACAGTCAGCCTCGCCGACCTTCCTCCAATCTGGGAGCATGAGATGAAGGCAGTGATCAATGCATTGATGCCCATGGATGTTGAATCATTCGATCCACTGATAGAGGAAGCATCCATACCATTGTATGATGGGTGCTAAGTATCACTTGAAGACGCTGCTTGTGCTCCTAAGTGTGTAGGCAAAATACAAGTGGAGCGATGTGAGTGTGACTGAGTTGTTTATGTGCATTCTACTTACGCTCCGTGATCTTTTTGACTCCATTTAAAAAAAAACTTGTTGCTCTTTTTCAATGTGTTTTATGATTTTTTTGAAGGTTGCTAAATTATCATAAATTATCACCTAGAAACATAATGCCCGAGTCTTGTGATGATGCCTGACTGGTATTACAAAAGCTTGGAATGGATTACAATATTATCCATGCATGTGTCAATGGTTGCGTGTTGTTTCGAGGAGACTATGAGACTATGGACACATGTCCAAAGTGTGATGCTCACAGGTATCGACAGGACTTGCAAGGGCAAACCTTCTCTCAGACAGTTCTTAGACACTTTTCACTTATACTATGTATACGTAACATATTTCGTACGCCATGCATGGGAAGCTTGACAACGTGGCATATGTGTAGAATAGATCCACAAATGGAGTCCAACAAATATCAGCACATTCATGGGCATGGAGCCACATTGACCATACCTTTCTAGGCTTTTTACGAGAGCCAAGGAATCTTTTACTCGATCATCTTGCTATGGATGGCATGAACCCATTTGGTCTTTGCCCAACTTCTTACAGTGTGTGGCCTATAGTCCTTGTTAATATAACATCCCACCATGGCTTTCAATGAAGAAAGGACACTTGATCCTTAGCTTGCTCGTTCTTGGTGGGTGCTACAAAGTCAAGAATGTAGACATCTATCTCTGTCCATTGGTTGATGAGCTCAAGATTTTATGGAAGGAGGGGGTCATCCTAGAAGATATGAGCAAGTGCTATAGTCAACACTCCGCAAATATATGAGTCATTCTCATATGGACCATACATGACTTTTTGGGATTCGGGGAGTGCTCAGGTAAGTAGGCTTCCATTCTCATTTGGTGATATCTAACATAGCTTGTTCAAGTTTGTGCTGACTAAATAGGGATGTTGGGACAAGTTTGGTTATCTCAGGTTATCATGCATGTCCATTGTGTGGGCCATAATTAGACTCCCGAAGGTCATGAAACATGAAGAAGATGGTATATCAAGAATATGCCACTCTCTTTGCTGGTACAAGTTGAAAATGGTCCACAGGAGTTACATCTAAACAGAATGAGACAGTTCTCAATTTTCTATGAGTTGCCATATAGGACCCACTTTCAGATCAACCATTTGTTGGATTCCATGAATATTTTTGAGAATGTGGGTAGCTTATTATGGGACCACATCAGAAGAAAGAGAGATACTGCAAGGGCACGAATGGATTTGAAGAAGGTAGGTAGGATGGAGGCACTTTGGCCACAATTGAGCACAGATGGTCACTTGCAACTACCTCACACTCCTTGGGTCGTATCCACTAAAGAAGAGTGCATTGTGAGGCAAATTATCAAGTCTATTTGCAACCCGATGGGTATGATGCATTCTGTCAAATCTGCTTTCTCTAAAGATGACCAACTATCAATGCAAAAATCCCATGCTTGGAATAAGATATGTCACGTTTATAGTATTGGCCTTGATGTAAGTAGCTTTCATATTTTGCTATTTAGTGTCTTGTCGGTGTTAATAATGCTTCTTCATTTGTGATAGTTTGTACTACCAATCGCGATCGTAGGATGTCTCACTCCAGAAATACACAAGGCGATTTACAAGTTGTCAAATTTAGTGCAATGGATCTCATAGAAGGAGATAAAGATATATTCTATTGAATTTGCACACTGGGGAGTGGTGGAGATGGTCTGTCTCTTTGAGAAGTACCTACCCACCAATATGCTCACGAAACAAACTCATCTCTTGGTGTATTTTGTAGATGAAGCAGAGATTGCGAGACCCATCTATAAATGATGGATGTTCTTCTTGGAGCCCTTCATGAGAACCCTGAAGGGCTTTGTGCAACAATGAGCTCGACTAGAAGGTCGAATGGGTAAAGGTTGGCTGGTATTCGAGGCATTAGTTAACAAGGGTTTTAGACAATAGTATGATATGGTTGTTGAAGGATGATGATAGAGTGACCAGAGATATGGTGGTTGGAAATGGAGTAGAAAAAAGGATAAATGTTGTAATGGAGGACAAAGTGAATTGTTTTTGTATGTTATATCATGCATCCATGGAGAAGTAGCTCACAAGGTATGAGTAGGCCATGAAAGATTGGAAAGAAGCATGATCAAAATTTTGACACAATACATGTCATGGACTGATTCGATATCCTGAGGGTATAGAGGAGATGCTGCAGTTTATGTCTATGTGATGGTTACAGGGAGCTATGATCATAGCTTCTCGCGAAGGGATAGAGGTCTCTACTGGATGACAAGTGGGTATTCTCAAGGGGATATAGTCCAAATAGGTGACCACATGTTTTATAAGATATCATATCTAGATTTTATATATGACAATAATCTAACCATTGTAATGTACAGTACAAAATCTATAGTGTAGCGTGGTCATGTGGGCAACATTTTCGCATGGAGCGCATCAATAAAATGCACTCAACAACGAATTGTGGTGTCATGGAAATGTTTGAGCAAGAGAGCCAATGTTGCAGGCCATGGATCCAAACACCATTATAGATGAGATGGAGTAATTTGGAAACTTGCAAAGTGTTATCTCACTGGATTACTGTAGTTTCTCCATGATCATATTTGATGTATAGTGGTATCGGAAGGAGCTGGGATAAGCATCGGCAAGGTCCATCTAGATGTCTGGATATAGATTCTAAGAAAAGATGGATGGATCTACATGACATGTTTGTCTTGTTGGCCCATTGTGAATGAGTGTATGACCTATTTTTTAAAATTTCTACATGATGCATAATAGTCACAAATGTTGATTCACTCTTATATGTGATTTTGAACATGTAATTTTCTATCTAAATCCCCAACAACCTCGATGGTGGTATGTTGTGCCATCAGATCCTTGGAGTGCGAGACTATATAATGAAAGCAATGTTTCCAACATAGATGAGGAGAGTATGCAAGTGGAGGGGTAGATATTGCAGAGGGTGGAGGTGGAAGATGGCTTGGAGCGTGTAGAGGAGGCAAACATGGGTAACGATGATGGAAGGACAGAAGGCTAAGAATTCTTTAAGAATGAAGTTAACTCCATCTTTTGTGGTGACCTATCTATAGACCTTCTAGTATACATGAAGTTGTGCCATAAGATTGATATGGGACCATAGGCTAGGTTATACTTGCTATATCCACCTACTCAATCCATTGATGAATCACTTTTAAGGGTACTTTAGAATATGAATTTTAATTAGCATCATTTTTTCAAAGTTATATTATTGTGCTTTACTTAAATATTTATATTGATGATTCCAACATCATTTGCTTTCTATGCAGGTTACTTTTGATCTCAGGTAAGTTACTCATGAATATATGTGTGCATCATCATGTTGGTTCAAAATAAGTTATTTTTAAAATATCATTTTTATACATTTTTCACATACAGAAGGGTACATTAATATAAAGGGGTTATTTACAGATTGAATAGAAAATGATTATGTTTTATTCATGAAAATTTCACAGATAAGGATATTTATAAATAGACCTTGAATGGACGTGATGTGTAGAGGATATACATATATTAACTTTCCCAAGCCTTTGATGATACTTGAGAAGGATGAGTCGATGGATGAGCGACGAGGAGTTGCAAAGATTTTCATATGTATATCTCTAGATCAGATAGCCCGATTTATAGTTAGGTGTCTCGGACACCATTGAGTTATGGCAGACCAAGAGCTGTCTCGGACACCGTTGAGCCATTTTGTGAGATCTACTTCAGCACTCTTTGATTCTTCGATTTCTAGTACACGAGGTCGACGGTCTAAACTTGGCTGGAATGGAGGGAGTGGTTCTGGGGGATGCTGCAAAGATGTCGATACTGTGAGCCCACAGTCAGTTCCAAATAGGGATGCTACTCCTCACTCTCCTACATGTTCGAGAGAGGGTGGCTTAGGTGGGTGTTGTGAAGATAGGGATACAATGTGTCCATCTTGTCCTTTTGGTGGATACTTGTCACCTTCAAGATTTGTCACAAATGTGGAGACATCTACTCCAATGGCTCCGGTTTTTGCTCTCAGCCATCGGTAGGTGGTGGCATCCCTATGGATACTACTTCGAGAGATATTACCCCCTTGGGTACATTACATATACATATGTCTCCTAGTTATGACCTGAAGTGCAGTCGTAGATGGGGACCTTACATATACCCAAGAGGGGTATGGATACCTCATATATGACATGATAAGTACTGTGATCATGAATGATGGGGTTAGGAAGGTGATGTCTCTCATGAGAAAGTTGTGGTAACAAGTGTTAGACACAACATCTTGGACCATTGAAAGAATATACCAGAGGGGAGCGAGGACTATATTGTGACATCATTGCATGAGGATTTTCCTGTACCTACTGCAACAAAGAGGTTTTTCACAGGATGGATAATGGAGTGTATGCGTGCATACATCTCACATAGACGATCAAATGCATGCAAGGCACTAAAGAGTGGTATCTCAAAGCCTCAGTGGCTAGATGCAGATGATTGGCGGAGACTACATATTCTCCAAGATGTTGGCAACAACAGAAGACAACTAAGTTTTTCTTTTATTCTTCTTTCTTTATTATTTGCAATATCACTTCTTGTACTAACAATTGTATTGTGTTTTCTTAGTAGTGCTCTATCACAAAATGTGATCCCACCGGCTTGGAGACTTGATATGCAGAGAGACACGGTCTCACTACACTCATCGATAGACTATACGCACGCGGTTGCCTAGTAAGTCAATCATCTTTTTTGTTCGAAGTCAATAGTTTTTTAAAATTCATTATGTATGGTGGATTGATGTGCAGTTATTCATTTTGGAGTGTCCGCTCGCTGCTCCTTTGGATTGGGACGAGCTTTTTGATGGCTAGGATGTGTAGCTCACACTTGGATCTGTGAAGGACACACCCTCTTCTTTTTTGGCCCTGTGATCTACATAGCCATCCTCCATGTACTATTCCTTAGAGATACTTATTATCATTTTATAAAATCAAACACCATATTAGAGATTTTGGAAATTTTCCAAGTCTCACTTTTAATGAATGTCTTACTTTTGTGAATGAAAGAGAGCACTATGTTTATGTTTATCTTTAAAGGGAATTTTGTATGTTACAAATATGAGATCACACATCTTGAGATCTTAAATGATGAATATAAGCTATGTGGCTATTAGCAGATTAGGATTTCACCTCTACCTTTTCTAGTATACTAACAAAATATGATGCTGTATGGTGGTGGAAACATCAAGGAGGCTTAACTAGTATATACCTAGGAAATTTCGAAGTTTAATGTAAGAATACAAAGGTTTGAAGGAGTGCAAAGAGAATTTAGAATAGAAGAGCCTTAAACATTATATGAAAATATGTTATCATAGCTAAAATTTATAATGTTATGGATTTGAAGATATTATAATATGAGTTTTTTCTTTTACATATAACATCATTTAAAGTGACATGTATAAGTTTCATGAGCTAGAACCTTAAAAGAGTCACCACTAACAAGGTGTGGTTTAATAACTTGATCTAATAGCATATAGTAATAAGTTTGGATAACCTATGATGTGATGGATTTTTTTTGTGTAAACCAATACACATAAGTATGTTAAATAATTACTCATCCCATTTGCATTTTTTGTATGTATATACATGATATATAAATATCTTTTATTCACAATTTCTATTTATCTTGACAATATATAGACAAGATGGATATTGGCTTTGGCCAAAATCAACTAGCTTTAAACCTTGACTAGCTAAATGAGCTTTCATGTCATAAAATGAAGATTTGTATACCAAACTAGAAGTTTATGATTTTTCTAAGACCAAAGATTTAACATTTGACCAATGATTTGTGTTTCCAAAGAAATAGACATAGATTTTATTATTAATTAAGACTTATTTGTTAGCTAAGAGATAAAGTACAAAATTGGACTTAAATCACTTTATAAGAAATTTCAACACAATTAACTAATATTATTGAAAGAATAAAAAACATTAAGTAGATTCTCTCATTGATATTGGTGGCATTTAAAAACACCAAGGTAACTACATAAAACACTTTAAATTTCTAACAAGCATATAGTTCAAACCCATGCAAAAGCCCTTAATGTAAGGGATATATTTACTATGGAAGTCAAAATTAGTCCATATAGAATCACTATCTTGTTGCATCATGTATATTGAAAAAATACAACTTTTGTAGATAGTTGTACTACCATTTATGAAATGTTTGTGATATCCTAACTCATGAGCGAGTTGCATTGTTTCCATATCTTTCAAAGTAGAGACTAAAGGAGTCCGTTTCAACTTGGATGATTGTGAGTTGTTCAATGTAAGTGATAGAGGATGTGAGGCATTTGTTGAGTATGTTTGTATAATAGATGGTCATAAAGTATAAAATAGGATTTAAACCACTTTATAAGAAATTTCAACACAATTAACTAATGTTATTGAAAGAATAAAAAACATTAAGTAGATTCTCTTGTTGATATTGGTGGTGTTTAGAAACATTGTATTATCACCATCAACATTCGTACCTTGATCCCAGCTTTAGCATAGCTTGACCACTTCCTTGGTTCTTGGACGGATCAAATCTTTAATTCCAACAATGGCAACAAAAGTCAAACCACCCTCCATGAGTTTCTTTGAGCTGTTAGCCGCACTGTCTAAATCTTTATATGCAAAACTCAAAGTTCGAAGAGCTTCTTGAGAAAATGTAGAGATCACCTTTCTCAATTCCTCTGCATCTATAGAATATAAAGGAATAGATTATCTAATTTCATCAATTTAGTAGTTGCACATACCTAAAACCTCCTTTGAAGTCAGTAATGCAAGGAGGTGCTTAATTCTGGTTGCAACATCCAACAAACTGCCACTTGCTGTTGTGGAAATAGCTTCAAGTTCATGCAAGGTATAACATATGCCTGCATGTAGCTACCACACTCCGTAAGTCTTTGGGTGACAGCTTTCTAAGAGTAGACATCAAAACTTCATTGGATACATTCTAGATACCCAGCAAAGTACATCTATTTCGGTGTGCTCTGATGCTTCAGTTTCCAATAGACAAGGTGGATGCTCCATGCTTGGGCCAGACACAAGGAGTGGTTTTGGGGGATGTTGTGAAGACGTGGATGCAGTGAGCCCACAGTCTGATCGAGATACATGAGCTATTCGCTCTCATGCAGGTTTGAGAGAGCATGGCTCATGTGGTTGTTCTAGACGTAGCGATGTAGTGTCTCCATCTTGTCCTTCTACTGGAGTTGCGTCACCTATGGGATTTGTCACACTTGGGGGATGTCTACTCCTATCACTCTAGCTTTTTCTCAGTCCTCCGCAGGTGGGCACCCCTATGGGTGCTACTCCAAGAGATACTATCCCCGTGGGTACATGAGATGTATAGAGGTCTCCTAGATATGCCTAGGAGCGTGGTCGCAAGTGGGAGAGGACACATCTTAGGCATACCCCAGAGGGGTTTGGATACCTTGTAGATGATAGGACAAGAGCCATCATCATGAATGATGAGGGGAGGAGGGTAATGGCTTATATGAGAGAGTTGTGCCAACAAGTTTTTCAGCACAATGTCTTGGATCATTGGAAGAACATACTAGAGGGGAGCAAGGAATACATAGTAGCATCCTTGCATGAGGAGTTTTTGATACCCGTCACAGCAGAGCAGATAGGTTTTCCATAGGCTGGATGATGGAGTGTATGCGTGCATACATGTCACACAAATGATCGGATGCACTCAAGGCACTTAAGCGTGGGGCCTCGAAGCCCAAGTCGCTAGATGCAGATGGCTGGAGTCGACTCAGGGAGGAAGCTACAGATTCTCCAGGACCTTGGAGACAACAACATGAGGCGGTGAGGGCACGACTGGAGGCAGAGTGGTCCATCATCTTGGGAGTGGCGGCCATAGGACTTATGTAGAGGACTTTGTAATTTTTTCTTTTGTTATGCTTGCTTATTTTTTTGCAATATCTCTTGTATTGAGAATCATGTTTCTAACAGTTGTATTTTATTTTCTTTGTAGCACTCCGCATAGCGAATCATTCAAGAACATCATCAACAATTAGCTTGCTACTACAATTGATGATGCTATTCCACGAAAGCAATTGATAACATTGCTTCTTGATAGTATAAAGGATCTTGATCATGATAATACTGTTACCATATTATCTAACAAAGATGGGATCAATTTTGATCAAGCTTGTATATTTTTTATTGAAAATTCGTAATGATGTGAACGGCAACACACAAATTAAGAAACAATTATGATCTCACAAGAGGATACACAATGAGAACAAATCAACCAAGCTTTACTTGCTCAAAGGTGTCGTTTTCCATGCTCTACATGTAGGAGTCATCATGGTGGTAACATCTCTCATCTCAAGTTTCCTAATAGACATTATTCTTATTGCAATAGAAATAGTTACACTAGAAGTGATTATTGGGCAAAACAATATGATGAAAAACATGGTATTAAAAATAAACAACCACATTGATCTAGAGATTATTCTCCTTGTGACTACTATAAAAAGAGTGATCATTCAACCCATATATGTTTCAAGAGGCATTATGATTCAGATCGTAATAGAGCATATGATGTTGCACATGACACCACTAATGAAGAAGCAAATTGTGTGAGTTATTCTATCTCTTGGGAAAGGATACTTCATATTCATGTGATGGATCTCTTTTTATTATTTCTTATGGTGCTATGGGAAACATGACATATTGGTCCTAATGGTTACATAATTTCCATTCTATTCCTACCAGGAAATAGTTATATCTTGCTGATGACACAACCTGTCAAGTCAAAGGTATAGATGATTTAAAACTCTGTACTCTTTCCTCAACAAGAATTTTGTGTGGAGTTTTATATATCCTAGATCTATAAAGGAATCTTCTTTCTATAACGTGTCCACCTTCCCCTTCATGACACGCCTTAGCACTCCATCGGAAAGGAGGTCTAGAAAGCTCTGCCCGGCACTCCCATGGAATATCACGGGGTTTGCGATCTAGGACTTCCTGCATCTGCCTCGTAGCAGAAGTAATCTAGCCGTTCCCACTTAGGACCGACCTGAATTAGGGTTTCCCCTAATGGTCATTTCCTAGACGGCAACTAGCGTCGAACCCCCAAGCGAACTGCTTTACGCAGAAACGCCAGGGCCAAAGCGGATTCACGCTGCACTTGGTTCAAGGAGAATGGAAAATGAGAGGGATGCAAGGCTCGACCTCTTTGCCATAAGGCATAGTCCCATTCCGTTCCCCTAAAACAGCGTAAACCGGGTATTATAACCTAGACTCTAGGTTAGCGCCCTTGCTATTCATTTCCTTTGAACGATCTTCTTACTGTCCATTATGATTGAGAAAAGTTCCCGGCCAACTGGAACCACCCATCCGTAGGACGGACCCATGGCCACATCCACCGCACTTTCCTCAATTGTTTTAGTTGTCTAATTACCTATTACATTTAGTTGAACATACATCAAGTAACTTCCTTAATTACCCCGTTAGGCACCGATTCCTTCACGTAATCATAGCACTTGACATAGAAAAAAACAGTATCAAACAAGTTTCTTTTCAACGGCTTATCATATTTATCTTTAGAATACATTTATAAAGTCCAGCCCATAGGCTTATCCATAATCCGCCCAAAGGCTATCCAACGATCCATAGGGATTTCTAATCCAAGATTCCGCCCATAGACTAGTATGCGGGCCTTGAGATCCAATCCCGAGTCACGTTGGCCTCTTGTGCAGCAGGGCCTGAAAGGCGAGGGATTTACGGCCAGAGCCTCCCCTGGCACCCAAGCGCCCTCCTGCTCCAAGTAGCACTCAATGGAGAGACATCATGCGGTGGGTTCGGTCCACCTTCCCGGCGTGGCTAACAACCCCCTTGGTTAGGGTCAGGTAGATAGTCGGGGGTAACTGAAGCTGCCTCTCCCTTCAAGCCTTCAACCTGAAGCATTAAATATATTTTCCATTCTTTAGTTCCCTAATCAAACAATGCAAACAGTGCTTTCTAAACTGTTACAAGCACAATCAATTCCAGTGGTTGTTTATTTGGCCAACTGCTAAGGAGTGAATCCTTCTCTCCGAATGCATCCAGTATTCGATCTAGGATCAATTTTGACTCTACAAGATCCCCAAGGATTTGTTTGTTAACCCTTATGTCCTTGGGTTAGGGCCGTACCCTATTATCCCAACTTAACCAATACCTAAAATTCTATTAACAGAAAATATGTTGCTCCAAATTACTGATTGGTCCTTTGCTTCCAAGCAAATATCTAATCCCCTTATCTTGGTCACTTTTCCCAAGGAAGGTGCTATATCAGGATGACTATTCATCCTCTTGCAAGATAAACTTGCACAAGAATCTGCCAATCTCATTTTGAGGAATTGACCATTCTCTTGTGGTCAACCCACAAGATCATGTGACATTGCAACTTGTTGCACAAGAGTCGCATCTAATTTATAGGACTACTTCACCCATCGAATGGTGTCTTCCAATCTCGGAATCATGATTAGATAGGAAACAGGGATTAGGGTGTCCATATGCAATCCATTCCTAATTGCACTAGGCCGACATCGTCAGTCCTAGGGGTCCAACTCAATCCGAGTTTCATATTTTTAACGAGCGATCCGTAGGGTAGAAACCCTAGATCGTTTCTTGCAAGTATGTCCTATTGTTCCTACATTCCGTGAATGTGGGTAGGTATTTAGGGATAGGAGAGTTTCGTCTTGGCAATAAGTGCGACTAGGTTACGTCCTCAACATGCTAAACCCTAGTTAGCACTTGGGATATGTTGCATCGATTTAACCATTCCTAAGCGATTCCTTTGTGGTATAGGTGTTTAGGGTAAACCAATTTACTTGTCTATTCATGAAGATATTTATGATACCATTCTTGTAATCACATGATTCATTGCCTACGTATGATTAGATTTACAAATCCTAACTTTTTTGGTTAAGATCAAAGCATATGCTAAGTTACGGCATAATTTCTATTGATCCTTCTAGAACATGCATTCAAGATTCATGCTACTAAGCTTTTAGGGTTTTATGTTTAAAACGGACCATGCAGCCTTTTCTAATTACTACGCAGTTGAACGAGATTTATGCCAATTGACTAGAGTTAATCCTACTTTATGCAGCCCTAGAATCATTTCCATGCCTTGCAAATTCCTACGGTTGTTAGCAACCTTCTTTAATGAATCATTGCGAAGAAGAGATGTCCAATACTACAACATACAATTTAATCTTTCCACGCATAATCGAAGTGTACTACAATAATTTTGACTTGTAAAGATGGTCATTAGTTGATCTAGACTCGTTACTTTGCAATGTATAGAAACAACTTGCTAAGAATGCATTGACATCTTATGTTCCTTTTTTTCATTCGTTTCATTGAAAAATATAAATGACCGATTCTTCAATCGTGAGTTATTTCCTTTGAAATAGCCAATGTATTTCAATCGTAAAAGTGCATCCTAATTCCATAAATTATCCATGCACAATTGTAATATTTTGACGTAAACCAAATTTAGGAAGAAAACCTGGACTAATTGTGGGTTCAGTGAAATGTCCACATGAATGTTAGGAGATGATCCTCCTGCAGTTGTGCCTTGTGCCTTTTTAGGGGCCATCTTGAATTCGACCTTCTTGCCTTGGCCACAGTCTTATGATCTTGGCGGTTCTCGCTTGTACGTGCAATTCCCTTTTGAAATAGGGCTTCCTTGATTGATGCACCTTCTTGCGGAATTTGGGCTTTGGAAATGGGAACTTATGAACTTCTCCTTCTTTTCATAGAAGTTTCGGGGATAAGGATCTTTGTGGAGAAGGAGTGTGGGGGGAAAATTTAGAGAATGGGTTTATGGGGGAAATTGAGTGGAAAGGGCCTTAGGGAAAACCCCTCTTCTTCAAAGCTGTGAGGGCTTAATTGAGGATCTAATGGGGACTTATGGGAGTCACAATGGAAATGGGGATTAAGGGAAACCCTAGGGTAAGGTGGCCTTTATAGGAACTTGGGTGGAAACCCACGGGAAGGGGTAAAATGTCTTTAAAGGACTTGTGTGCTTGTGGGAATTGAAATGGAAAAGGGTTTTAAAGAAAACTGGGGGATAAAGTGAACTTAAGGAGGTTCAGTGGGAAGAAAGGGGGTTTAAAACCGGCTAGTGTGGGAATCCACGGGAAGGGCTAAAATAGCTTTGTGGAATGCAAGGGGGGAAAGGGGAATAAATCCTCGGGTTTGTAAAAACTGCTTTGTAGGGGCAATGGAAAAGGGGGCTTAGAGAGCCCCCTTAGAAGCTTCCCAAGAAGCTTTTGGGGGGGGGGGGGGGGTGATGAAGACCACGTGGGCGAGTAGAAGGTAAAATTGTGGAAGGGCAGCGTCAGCAACAACCCGCAGCAGTTCGGTTGGCACTGGGTGGCGGCGTTCAGCTCGATTGGCGGCTTCCACTCCTCCTCACGGCGCAGCAACACGGCGGCTCCAGAGTCAGACGTCCTTCTTCCTCTTTCACGTCTTCGTGCTCAGCATGTACCACTCTCCTGTCAGCCTCACGACTCCCTCCCTCCCTTACTCCCCCCCCACCATGGCCTGATGCATGGCCCGATCCCCCCACGTCGTCCAGCTATGGTGCTGATGCACCCACTCCCCACTCCCTTTTCTCCAGCATGGCATTCGGCTGGGGAAAGGAGTAATAATTTTTTTTTGAATTTTTATCCCCTTAATATCCTTTTGACCTCCTCCCAAGAGGAGGTTCACATGTAGATATGCGGGTTTTTAAACCTCGATCTCGTTTGGCCAGTGGAGACTCATGATACGTTGTGTACCGTTTAAAGATCGCAGCATCCCCAACTTCAATGCCGGAATTGTCATTGCATGAGACTCACGTGGGCTCGTAATATTTTTCAACAGAAGTATTACATTCTCTCCCCCTTGGAAGAATCGAGATGTCCTCATCTCGAGATAAAATAAGGATATTGATGGTTGAGATGCTTTCATCCACCCAAGTGGCATCCTCCTCGGGATAATCGTTCCACTGGATGAGGCATTCTCTCAGGGTTCTGGATCTCAGTTGTCTCTCCCTAACATCTAAGATCTTGTCGTCAGGTCGTAGCTCAAGGACTCCTTGACTAGGCATTACAACTTGATGGTCATCAAGTATATGGCTAGGATTAGGTACATAATTCTTCAATAGGCTGATATGGAATACATTATGAACCTTTAGGTTCTCAAGGAGTTACAGTCTATAAACATTAGGTCATAGGCACTTGAGGATCTTGTATGGTCCACAATACCTTGGACTTAGCTTCTTGCAATCTCCTAAGGATAAGGAACTCTTCTTTGGGCGTACGCGAATGAAGACCATGTCTCCTTCCTCGAATATTCTATCTTGACGCTTCAAATCCGCGTATGCCTTCTTCTGTCTATCCTTGGCGGCTTGGATGTCCTGTCTTATTGACTTTATTTGGTCATCCATATCTTCTAGCATTTGCCTTGAAGCTTCAACCCTCAAGGTTGGATCTGAAAAGTTTAGGGGACTTCGACAGTCATGACCATACAATGCTTGAAAAGGGGTCATCTGAATGCTTTGTTGGTAAGAAGCATTGTAGGCAAACTCAACCAAGGGCAAGTATTGAATCCACCTTTTTGGTTCACGACAACAGTGTGCCCTTAGCATATCCTCGATGACTTGATTGACTCACTCCATTTGGCCATCAGTTTGGGGATGGTAAGCTATACTAAAACAGAGTTGAGTCCCAATGGCTTCAAAGATAGCTCTCCTGAAGTGTGATGTGAAGAGAGAATCACGATCACTAATGATTCTTTTGGGTAGCCCATGTAGCCTGAATATCTCCTTGATAAACAACCTTGCAATGTCTGAGGCTTTATAGTTTGTCTTTATTGGAATAAGGTGTGCAACCTTAGTAAACATATCAACCACAACCATGATGGAGTTGTATCCTCCTTGAACTTGGGGTAGGCCAACAACGAAGTCCATACTGATGAATTCCCATTTCATTTGGGGAATGTCGAGTGGTTGTAACTTTCTTGGCATTTTAACATGTTCGGCTTTGATACGTTGACAAGACAAACACTCAGTGACATATTTGAGAACGTCACCTTTAAGCATTTCCCAATGGTAGCTCTTCCTAACTGCATTGAGAGTCTTAGCATAGCCAAGATGTCCTGAGAAAGGGGAATCATGAGCTTCCCACAGTATCTTCTGCTTAAGTGACTGGCTTGTCGGTATACATAATCTCGTTCTATAGTAGACAAGTCAACTATTGATAGAGAATTCACGATACTTAGCCTGTAGATTTTGGTCTTGGTCCTTGATAGGGATCTCCCTTAGCATCTTTTGATAGGCTGGGTCATGGCATGCTTCCTCTCTAGCTAGCTCAAGTATTGGGTTGTTTGGCATGGACACCTTTGTGGCTAGGGATGTCCAGCCCATAGGCTTATCCATAATCCGCACAAAGGCTATCCAGCAATCCATAGGGATTTCTAATCCAAGATTCCGCCCATAGACTAGTATGCGGGCCTTGAGATCCAATCCCGAGTCACGTTGGCCTCTTGTGCAGCAGGGCCTGAAAGGTGAGGGATTTACAGCCAGAGCCTCCCCTGGCACCCAAGCGTCCTCCTGCTCCAAGTAGCACTCAACGGAGAGACCTCACGCAGCGGGTTCAATCCAGCTTCCCGGCGTGGCTAACAACCCCCTTGGTTAGGGTCAGGCAGACAGTCGGGGGTAACTAAAGATGCCTCTCCCTTCAAGCCTTCAACCTGAAGCATTAAATATCTTTTCCATCCTTTAGTTCCTTGAGCAAACAATGCAAACAATGATTTCGAAACTGTTACAACCACAATCAATTCCAGTGGTTAAGGTGGAACTTATGGGAGTCACAATGGAAATGGGGATTAAGGGAAACCCTAGGGTAAGGTGGCCTTTATAGGAACTTGGGTGGAAACCCACGGGAAGGGGTAAAATGGCTTTAAATGACTTGTGTGCTTGTGGGAATTGAAATGGAAAAGGGTTTTAAAGAAAACCGGGGGGTAAAGTGAACTTAAGGAGATTCAATGGGAAGAAAGGGGGTTTCAAACCGGCTAGTGTGGGAATCCATGGGAAGGGGTAAAATAGCTTTGTGGAATGCAAGGGGGGAAAGGGGCTTAAATCCGCGGGTTTGTAAAAATCGATTTGTAGGGGCAATGGAAAAGGGGGCTTAGAGAGCCCCCTTAGAAGCTTCCCAAGAAGCTTCTAACAAGCTTCTGGGGGGCGTGATGAAGACCACGTGGGCGAGTAGAAGGTAAAATTGTGGAAGGGCGCGTCAGCAACAACCGGCAGTAGTTCGGTTGGCACTGGGTGGTGGCGTTCAGCTCGACTGGCGGCTTCCACTCCTCCTCATGGCGCAGCAACACGGCGGCTCCACAATCAGGCGTCCTTCTTCCTCTTTCACGTCTTCGCACTCAGCATGTACCACTCTCCTGTCAGCCTCACGACTCCCTCCCTCCCTTACTCCCCCCCCCCACCCACAGGGGGTTTATATAGTTGAAGGGAGGGGGACCTCCCCTCCCCCCCCCCCCCCCCCCCCATGCGGCCTGATGCATGGCACGATCCCCCCCACATCGTCCAGCTATGGTGCTGATGCACCCGCTCCCCACTCCCTTTCCTCCAGCACAGCATTCGGCTGGGGAAAGAAGGAGTAATAATTTTTTTTTGAATTTTTATCCCCTTAATATCCTTTTGAACTCCTCCCAAGAGGAGGTTCACATGTAGATATGTGGGTTTTTAAACCTCGATCTCGTTTGGCCAGTGGAGACTCATGATACGTCGTGTACTGTTTAAAGATTGCACCGTCCCTAACTTCAATGCTGGAATTGTCATTGCATGAGACTCACGCGGGCTTGTAATATTTTTCAACACAAATATTACACTTTCAGTTGCAAGACTTGTGGATCTTGGTCTCTTTGTCAGTTTTAACCATACTACATTGAGAAAGATGGCCAAAACCATAGTTGTTACTCCTCAAAATGGTATACTTTTTGAGTTATCTTTAACTAAAGATGTTGGAAATGTTGTTACATCTCCTCGTGATCTTAATAGTAAAATATGACATCATTGCTTTGTTCACTCTGATTTTTCTAAGCTTACATATCCTCACCATCGAAAAACTCGTTCCACTACAAAGGAGCATCGAACAGACTCTGCAAAAAAAGAAATAACCACACATTAGTCCACCATAGAATAATGCATTTTAATTAAAATTAGTAACTACGGGCAAGAAAGATTAGTGACTTCAAAAACTCAATGAGCTAACTATGAAGTTAAAGTATTTATGTAATAGATTTCTTCTCAAAATTTGCTATCAAATACTCCCATATAGCTTGTGAGGTTGAAAGGTTACTCACTTCAAGCAAGATAAGAGATTTTTGAAGAGAAAAAAGCATATATCGATGAGTTGCTTTTTCTTGTCTGATCCAATTGTGATAAATAGTTTGCCATTCTTCAAAGATAGGTCCTTTAGTTACAAATTGAATGGTAATGATCATGAGTCTAGTCAGTTAGTTGATGTAGAAATTCATACTTACCCATGACAATAGCATGCAAGTCATCACCTTCAAGAATTAGCAACATCTTTACTTTCCACCAAAAGAATCCTTGTCCTTGAAAGTGAGGAATGGAATGTTGTCTAGACGGAAATCCATTAACGATTATAGAATTTGACATAGTTGGCTGAGAGAATACATACAATATGAGATCACAGAACCTTCACACCATATACGAGAAATGACGAGACGAAAGTGTAGCACAACAAATTGTACATAGAAGCTATGCTGTAAGAAAAGACATTTAGTTCAAAAAGTATACTCCAAAAGAAAGAGACCCAAGATAGAGGAAACATGGATAACAATAAAGTGACCCAAAATAGACAAAATGTATGAGAGAAGAAATTGGTCTAACATAGATAAGAAATATGAACAATGGTCAAAACGTTATCGCTTTACTTTTTTGGCCAATAATAAATTATATTCTATCTTATTTTGGCAGAAACACAAGAGTGAGTAATCGTGATGAAATCTGTATCATACAAGTTTGCATGAAAAGCTAGTGTCTTGTTTGTCTTCCTGTTTCACGTCCACTTTACTTAAAGTAACATTATTTTTGACACAAAACTCCAAATTGAGCATGGATTTGATATGAATAAATATTGTGTTTCCTTAAGAGTTTACCAAATAGAAACTTGTAGGGTGTCCAAGTAAGGCATATCTACAATTAAACATATGTGAAATTTAAATAATGATCGATGATGATCAAGTAAACTTCTACTATGCTTGAAATACATATAAAATAAGATGCTCACAATAGAAACAATTTATCAAATTATATAAGCATGAAAAGAACATGAATCAAGAAATGAAGAGATACTACATAGATATAGTTCTTGATTGTTTTCAAGGAATTGGTTGTAGTTGATCGTGATAGCTGTGATACCATGTTGAAATGTAGAGAGAGAAGATATGTAGAGATGCCATGGAGAGAGAAGAGACACCATATACACTCCCAAAGACTATATCATATTGATCACAATCTACATATATATAGGTGAGACCTAGTCTAGATACGATGAGCTATATATAACTCCAACAAGAGAGAGAAAGGGTAGATAGAGGAGAGATAAAGAGAGAGATAGAGTCTCTATGTGAGAAAAATTTAAACAATAAATTCAAAGCATTTTTACAAGATTATAAAATATTTCAAAGGTCAGCAAATCAAAATGAAAATTTTAGATCCAAATTTGATCCATTTCACGTAACTCATGGTGCAAATTAAACTAGAAGGTAGGATGGAGTATACTGTAAGCATAGTGGGAAGGGATGGACTATCTAGCTACAAATTTACGTCAAATTTGTGGATTTGGAAAGAAATTACATGTCAAATGATCTTAATTTAGATTTGAAGGGTGTAACTATAAGAGCGAAAGAGTACCATCGTTAATAATTGAAAAAAGTAATCATGGGTAGCATTGAGAGAAGAAAAGTATACAATTTTGGGACACCATGTTGTTGTTGATTTCTTGTTCATCCCTCTTGTAATTTGCAGTGTATGTAGGAAATAACCGCATAAATCCTACTTACTCTCTATGCTCTATTATAAGTAGGCTCATTTAAAGTGTAGAAACTCTAAATTTTTAGTCTTTCTCTATATTCTTTATTGTCTTTCTCTCTTCTTCCCCTAGCCACTAGTTTACATTTATGTGTAAGAGATAGGTGGGGGAAGGAAGTAGAAGCAATGCATACAATCAAAAAGAGATGCTTATTGGAGTGTGGGAGCTTTCGCTCGATTGCCAAGACCCACATACCACTTATTACTTCAAGCGTTCCAAGCCGAGCACTAATGGCTATCTCTCACATAGCCAACGCGCCATCCATATCTACGGGTGTAGTGAGCTTACCTCCATGCCGATTGAGTTACCTCCTCTCTTGCGCACTCCGGTAGCTCCATGATCCAAGTACAAGCTTCAAGCAAGCTCCATTCTCAAGCTTCATGCTCAAAGCTCCATTGCCGCGAGAAGAGAAGAGAAGAGAAGAGAAGAGAAGAGAAGAGAAGAGCTTCTCCTCCCCGGTCCCTCACCCTCACACACTCACTCCCTCACACTCTCACACTGCCTCTCTCAAGCACAAGCTCAAGCAAGTAAGAAGAAGAAGAAGAAGAAGAGGAGACCCACTTTTGGCCACACACAAGAATGAGCTTCTCATTCAATTTTTAACTTTATATACAAAACCCTAAATCCCTTTTGGGCGTTCATCCCCTTATCTCCTTTTTTACATGGCCGGCCATAGCCTAGGCCCTTTTTTCCATTGTCCTTTTATCTTCCTAGCTTCCTTCCTACCGCCCATCTACCTTTACAAATTGCACACGTGAGAGTCCGACACTCTTTAAATTAAACCATGATGCGCTTGCGCTCTTTTACAAAAGTATTGACTTGTGCTTTTTCTTGTGTGCCTTTTTCCTTTATTTAGGACTTTTTTGCACTTCTTGTGCTTCCATATTTTTCTTAGCACGCATTCATCTTTCACTTTTTCCTTGGCCTTTTTCTTTTGCTTTAGATTTTCCAGATTTTCCACCTTGTTCATCTAACGATTAACATGGAGTATGATGGAGTTTGAAGGGAATGCACCAATGATATTTTAGTGAATTTGTATTTCTATGGGTTAAGTTGTAATATTCTTGCTATTTTTCACGCTTCTCTTTGTTTGTATGTTAGAAAATACTATTTTTCATTCAAAATACATGAAAAAAAGAGAAAATATATGAAATTCATCAAAATATGTATGAAAGCACTATAACATGATTAAAAAGTACAATATTCCACAAATAATTCATCATCAAATAGCATAATATAATTTTTCTCAAATCATTATTCATGAGAATGTACATTTATTTTATTATTTAAAATTTGCTTACAAGAAATTGTTTGTGTATAAGACTAGGAGGTAGGGTAAGGATTGTCTGGGTGCCTCCCATTGTGTGAACAAGAAGCAACATAAAAAAAGATCTATCAAAACTCAATGAACATTGATCTCTTATTGTTCATCTATCAAGTTAGGTGTTGGGATAGAGAGAACGAGAGAGAGAATAAACATGAAAGATAACAAAGAAAGAGAGAAAGAGAGGGAGGGAGGGAGAGAGAAATATGAGTGAGAAAACACGAGGGGATGAAGAGAAACAAAGAGAGGGTGTTTCTTGAGAATGAGGTGCATTGATGGAGAAATATATGAAATGAGAGAGAGAGAAGAAGAAAGGAAAAGGAAGAGAGAACAAGAGAGAGAGAGAATAAACATGAAAGATAACAAAGAAATGGACACAGAGAGAGAGAGAGAGAGAGAGAGAGAGAGAGAGAGAGAGAGAGAGAGGAGAATGAGCGAGAAAACATAAGGGGGTGGAGAGAAACAAAGAGAGGGGTAACAAAGAAAGAGAGAGAGAGAAAGAAAGATAGGAAATGAGAGAGGGAGAAGAAGAAAGGAAAAGGAAAAGAAAACGAGAGAGAGAGAGAGAGAGAGAGAGAGAGAGAGAGAGAACAAACATGAAAGATAACAAAGAAATGGATTAAGAGAGAGAGAGGAGAATGAGTGAGAAGACATAAGGGGGCGGAGAGAAACAAAGAGAGGGGCAATAAAGAAAGAAAACGAGAAAGAAAGATAGGAATTGAGAGAGGGAGATTCAGAAGAAAGGAAAAGGAAGAGAGATCGAGAGAGAGAATAAACATGAAAGACAACAAAGAAATGGGAAAAGAGAGAGAGAAAGAGAGGGAGGGAGAGAGGAGAATGAGAGAAAATATCAGGGGGTGGAGAGAAACAAAGAGAGGGGCAACAAAGAAAGAAAGAGAGAGAAAGAAAGAGAAAGGGGAGAGAACATAAAACAAAGAGTGCAAAGAAAGGTGCAAAGAAAGGGGGAGAAAACCAAGACTTTAGTTGACATTAATTTTATTGAGTTACAAGAGAAGAAATCCCTTCTCCAACAAGTGAAGAAGAAAAAGAGAATGAGAAAAAAAACAAATTGTTTGTCATAACGTTGAAAAAATGGAAAACAATGAAGTTCATGAAATTCAAGATCTCAAGGTGTATCTCAATCACCGTGTCCCGTTTCCTTGCTCTTGATGCAAGCAAGCAATCAGATGAAAGCGTCGCTTGTCTATAGAACACGTACGACGGTTCAACGAGTTTCAATTGGAGATCATTGATCAGGAAATCTTAGAATTTGAGCAAACAATAGTCTTAGTGTGTATCAATCATGCATTATATTTGCAAACTAATTGAATATCACATACAAATACATTGAATGTGGCTGTAAAATTTATATAGGGAGGTAATGTCTCATCCCAAGGAGGAGTGTACCTAATGTGGCCAGTTAGAAGAGTTTGTGGGTGTGTGATGGATGGAGTGTCTAAGCCAATCCACCACTTGGCACTACCTAGTCTATACAGTCAATACTAGAAGAGACTGGTAGCATTTCAGACTTTCTTCGAGCCTAAGATGGAGGCAATGATCCATACATTTATGCCCATGGATGCCGAGACATCTAATCCACATAGAGAGGAAGCATCTATACCATTATATGATGGCTTATCGAGTATCTCACTTGAAGATGCTGCTTGCACTCCTAAGTGTATAAGCAAAATACAGGTGGAGTGATGCGAGTGTGACCCGGTTGTTTAGGTACCTTCTACGTATACTTTATTGATTTCTTTTCAACATCATTATTTAAAAAAATTGTGCATTTTTAAGGTGTTTTGTGATTTGTTTTTAGGTTGCTAAAGTTTCATATATTACCACTTGGAAATACCATGCTTGAGTCTCGAGATGATGCACAACATGTTTTACAAAAGCTTGGCATGGACTACAATAGCATCCATGCATGCACCAACAATTGTAATCTATTTTAAGGAGAGTATGAGACTATAGAGACATGTCCAAAGAGTGTTGCTCACAAGCATTGAGAGGACTTAAAAGGGAAAACCAACTGTTAGAAAGTTCTTAGACACTTCTCGGTTATCCCTTGTATACATCACATGTTTCATGCAGTAGGCTTGGCGAGCTTGACAATGTGGCATCATGCGCAGAATAGATCCATAGATGGAGTCCAACAAATATTAGCAGATTCATGCGCATGGAGCCACATTGTTTCTTCCTTTTCAAGCTTTGCACGAGAGTCAAGGAATCTTCGACTATGGATGGCATGAACCCATTTAGTCTCCGCTCAACTTCTTAGAGTGTTTGGCTTGTAGTCCTTGTTAATTACAACATCCCACTATAGGTTTCTATAAAGAAAGGACACCTGATCCTTAGCTTCTCATTCTTGGCTCGTACAAAGTCAAGAATATGAACGTCTATTTCCACCCATTAGTTGATGAGCTTAAGATCTTGTGGGAGGAGGGGGTCACCCTCGAAGATATGGGAAAGCATGATGGTTAGGCAAACGAGCTGCTGGACTGTGACATAATGACATGGGGCTATTGTGGGAAGGTAGCTTTTCTGGGAAAATGGGGAGCGCAGTGTATGGAGATATCTTGAAGAAAAAGCAAAAAATGGAGAAAACAAGGGAATATTGGTACTCTCTGAGGCAGGAGTTCAACATGGAGAAATTCAAAACGTTCTCTCTCCAAAAAGGATGATGCATTCGGCAGACTCATGATGGTGGTTACAATCCTGTTGTTCATTCCTCTAGTGGCTTCGCCGTGCACATGACTACAGCCTCGGACCCTTTTCTCCAAGTCGATTGGCGTGCACACTTCCAGTTTGCAGCCGACTCCTCCATAGCACATGCAACAGTAAAAGGCAAAAGTTGCTATCCTCAGCCAGAGGCTCCATCACTGAAGGCCATCCCTTCGGCTGATTCATAAGACAGCAATCCTGAAGTTCTCACTGAGCTCAGGAGCTTTGTCTGCACGAACTGTCCTTTTGGAATACTGTTTGAGATGACGACCACGCTTTTTGATTATTAAGGAAGGATGGCATTCCACCCTTCAAGCAATACCTCACTGGAGAAGAACGGTACTTTGCCTGCGATTGAAGTGAAGGAGGCAATTTCAAAAACACAAATAGGGAATCGAGGGAGTCAGACAGAGTCGTTGGAGGTGTTTTTGATTTGGAGGGAGCTAGTGGAGTGGCCTTGAGTATGTAAAATACTGAGGAGTCAATTCACAGTTTTGTAGAGGCTTCCATGGCCATGGCATTAGAGAAGAAGTGGCCTCTTAGAGCTACCGATATTTTGATCAAAGGGTCCAAAGAAATTGAAGCTTGTGTTAGCTCATCTAAGGGAGGCTTTTGGCTCTTTGGTTTTGTATCTCAGTCCTTTTGACCTTACTTGGAGGCTTTATTGGCATAAGAGCAGAGCATATTCAGTACCCCGTATGCACTAATTAGATTCCAAGGGATATTCCGAAACAGAAGTGCCCTTCATGGATCTTGTCTCTGTGGCACTCATATAGATGCATCTATGTGTGGAGGATAATCATCTACACAATAGAAAAGCCTCTGAAACATAACAAGTCTGCAGGGACTTTGCTAGGGGATGCTATGCAAGGCATGCAGAAGAGTGTCGGTATGCCCATCACACACTTGCAAGTGGGAATGCGGATTATGCTGTTGTTTGTCAAGACTATCTACATGGAAATTGCTAGAGGCTTGTGTGTCACTTTTTCCATGTTAAGCAAGTGGATGCTGAGGCTTAATGGATAATCTACATAGAATGCAAAGTCTGATCTGGTGATGGCTTCATGAAGATAGAATTTATCAAAGCTAGTTGGAAGAAAATATGTATTCCATGGCTGAAAAACAATCAGCAAACAACTTGCCGAGTGTTCCTCTCTGAAATAGCAAGAGTCTAATCTTTAGCATACAAATTATCTTGGTGCTTCTTATACAGTACTGATCAACGGACAACTTGAAGAGTATCGCTTTCTGAAATAGCAAGAAGGGACGTGAAGGACTTCAGTTTTTGAGTAGCCAGTTTATAAATCAGATTTGTTCGTGAACACGCTTGATTGATCTTCAATCCTGAAATTAGTCAAGGTCCTCTGTGGTCACAACTTTGCTTTCAAAAACCCTTCGACAACGGAGCTAAAATCACTCCACCATTCCAATGCTCCTTAATATAATGAGTGTACATAATAGAGAGAGATTTCTTAAGCAACCAAGCATGTATCAAAGAATCAATAAAAACTACAAAAAATTTCATGACACATTCATAATCATGGTACAATATACTCAATTTGATAGAAGAATATACTTGGGAGGATAGAGAGACTTTCTCCTTGAGGGAATGGCATATGCGACATTACATAGAGTAGATTAAGAAGGTAGAATAACTATAGTAACTCATGGTGCTAAAGCTGAAGAAGTATAACTGTTTTTCTACACACTAGATGCTCATCACCATACATAGACAATGAGAAACTAATGAAAAGAGAGACCTTCAATATAAAATTTGATTCAATTTTTACAAGGTAAACCTTAATATATTTTAGGAATTCATACCTTGCTTGCTTAGCTTAAAAGGTACGGCCAAAATCCTATGTGCACTACAAGGAAAAACTACCATAGTGATTGAAAATTTTCACAAGAATGAGTGGTGTTGCTAAACACATCACTATGTATAGTGATGCAAATAGTGAAGCATTATAGTGATGCTTTGGGATACATATAGTGATGCTTTACAACACCAATAATGATAGTGTACTGAGAAAAAAATTACCAAAAACTTGTGTGTAGCATTTCGTAGCAAATAAGCAAGAAAGAATGAAATAGAGACGGAGAGAGATAAAAACAGAGAGAGAGAGAGAGAGAGAGAGAGAGAGAGAGAGAGAGAGAGAGAGTGTGTGTGTGTGTGTGTGTTAGACTCAAAGGGAAAAGGGAAAGTCAAGTATGTCAATGACCAAGGATTAGAATGCATGTGACCTTTTGTAGGGGAATAAGTGGAGACTTCTGGACATTGAGGGGAAGGGAAAGTGGAGAAAAAAATTGAGAAGAGGGGCAACAAGTCAGTGTGAAAAAGCTAGTGCAAAGTATATTGGAGGGGGTAGCATCATTTGTATACGAAAGCAAGAAGGAAAAACTTCATGCAAAGGTACATACTTGAGGTATATGAAGATCACACTTTAGGGTGATTGTAGGGGCCAACATTAAGGTGTTTTTTTGCTACTGTATATAAAAATAAACGAGAGTTGAAACCATGCATTAAAGCCCATATATGTATTTCATTGGTTTCTTTGGCTACCATTGCTTGATATCATGCGCGATTGATAGTAACTACTATATACTACAGATTTTCTTGGATTAGATATGAGTTGGTGACATCATAAATCCTATGTACAATAGAGCTTTTTCCTACTATATGATTATCTATGAGTTCTCATCTCAAAGCTTTTAGACAATCGTCCCAACACAAGGTATTGTTCTCATACATTAAATGCATATAATGTACTTGCTTTGTTGTGTATCGATGAATGAAAGGGAATTGTGAAAATTTCAATAAATGTTTTCTACATTTTAAATTTATTTCATCTTATATTTTCCTATTCATTTTAAATAGTGCTATTTGGTGCCTTCTCTTTTAAACCTCGGTGGTTAAGACATGGACTTAATACCCCAATAATAGGTTGAGCATAGTATCTCCTCAAATAATTTGAGAAGTGAGAAATAAACCCACATATTTGTTCATATATATCTATGAGTATAATTTGTTTTGTAGCCTCTTATATTTATATACATATTTCTCCATATGTACATATATGTATTGAGGCCTATTATGTATTATGTTTTTTCTATATATGTATATTCACTTCCTATATGTGTGTGAGTGTACGTGTCTATAGACACACACATGCTTACATATGGAAGCTCCTATATTTGTAACGTGTCCGCTAGAATCATTTCGGACACGTCTTAGCAGTCCATCGGGAAGGATGTCTAGAAAGCTCCGCCCGACACTCCCATGGAATGTTACGGGTTTTGCAATCTAGGTCTTCCCGAGTCTGCCACGTAGCGGAAGTATCCTGGCCGTTCCCACTTAGGATCGACCTGAATTTGGGTTTTCCCGTTTGGTCATTAGCTAGCAACAACTAGCGTCAGACCCGAGCGAACTACTTTACGCAGAAACGCCAGGTCCGAAGCGGATTCACGCTACACTTGGTTCAAGGAGAATGGGAAACGAGAGGGAAGCAAGGCTCGACCTCTCTGCCACAAGGCATAGTCCCATTCCGTTTCCCTAAAACAGCGTGAGTCGGGTAATAGTTAATTCTAAGTCATCGTTCTCGTTACTTGTTTCGGTGATGACGATCCTCCTCTGTTCGTCGAAGACTTTGAGAAAAGTTCCCGGCTAACCGGGACCACCCGTCCATAGGACGGACCCATGGTCCATCCTCCGCACTTTCCTCGGTTTGTTTTAGTTATGTAATTACCTACCACATTAGTTTGACATATACAAACAGCTTCTTTGATTAACCCTGTTATGCACTGGTTCCTTCACGTAATCTTATCACAGGACATAAAGAAAACAATGTCAAACAACTCCTTTATTATCATTTTATCCTTTTATCTTTGAAATACAAGGAGTTCCCGCCTGTAAGCATATTCATAATCCGCCCGAAGGCTATCCAGTAATCCACCAGGGATCACTAACCCAAGTTTCCGCCCGTAGACTAGTATGCGGGCCTCGAGATCCAATCCCGAGTCACGTTAGTCTCTTGTGCAGGGCCCGGAAGGCGAGGGATTTACAGCCAGAGCCCCCCCTGTCACCCAAGCGTCCTCCTGCTCCAAGTAGAACTCAACGGAGAGACCTCTCACGGCGGGTTCGGTCCACGTTCCCGGCGCGGTTAACAACCCCCTTGGTTAGGGTCAGGCAGGCAGTCGGGGGTAACTGAAGCTGCCTCTCCCTTCAGGCACCAACCTGAAGCTTTTAGATATCTTTTCATCCTTTAGTTCATTGAGCAAACAATGCAAACAGTCCTTTCTAAACTGTTACAAGCACAATCAATTTCAATGGTCGTTTATTTGGCCAACTGTTAAAAAGTGAATCTTTCTTTCCGAACGCATGCAACATTCGATCTGGGATCAAATTGCGACGTGGCAAGATCCCCAAGGGTTTGTTTGTTCACCCTTTTATCCTTGGGTTAGGGCCATACCCTGTTAACCCAACCTAACCAATACCTTAGGTAATAGTAAAACCTGGCGACCATGTCGCTTCAATTTATTGATTGGTCATTTGCTTCTTGGCAATTACCTAACTCTCCTTTTTCTTGGCAATTATCCCCCAAGAAAGGTGATGAAACAGGATGATTACTCATCCTCTTGTAAGTTAATTTCTTTCAATAACTTGCCAACCTCATTTCAAGAGATGACAAAACTCTCTTGTGGACAAATCTCAAGTCTATACGATGTTGCAACCTTTTTGCACATGTGTTGCATCATTCCACGGAATCATTTCACCCATTGAATGGCGTCCTCCGGCCACGGAATTACTCTAGCCGAGTAGCAGGGTTTAGGGTATCCTCCCTCCCATTCCTAATTATGTTGTCCATGGTCCTAGATATTTGCAACTCCGTCGGAGTTCCATCATTAGAACGAATGATCCTTAGGATAAAACCTTAGATCATTTTATGCATGAACATCCAATTGATTCGACATTTCGTGAACGTGTGTAAGATCTTTGGGTTTGCGGGTTTAGACTTGGAAACAAGTGTAAAACTAGGTCGAATTCTTATTGCACTAAACCCTAGTTAGCACTTGAGATACCTATCATATCGACTCAATCATGCCCATATGAATCCTTGTGGTTTAGGTGACCTAGTCAACTCAATAAACTTGTCTTGCGTCAAGGATGATCCTTTCCTCAAGGTAATAAACTAAATCTAATGGCGAACAATAGTTACAACTACACCAATACGTGTAAACATGCGATTTACTGCTTCTACGCATCACATGGTTCACAATAACCCTATCCTTTCTTGGCAAAGTAAAAATGCCTGATAATCTGGACACTAACTTTCCTAGGTCCTACTAGGATTTATGTCAAATAATCATGCCACTTGCAAGTCCATAGATAATTTTCGTGCCTTCTATTCCCTTTTCGAATAACATCTTATGGGTGTTAACTTTCCCCCATGAATCATTACAAGGAAGATCTATCTAAAAATGGGACATGCCATTAATCTTTCCATGCCTAGTAAAAAGGTGTACCTCAATAATTTCAACCTTGTAATGAGGCAACAGTTGTCCTAGGTTCGTCGCTTTTGAATACACAAAAGAAAAACTTGCTGATAAGGTCTTACAAATGCAAAGACACCTTATGCTCTTTTCATTCATTCCTTTGAATGTACCAATGATCAATTTTCATATCTTAAGCTATTTCTAATAAATGTTCAAATAGTCAATTCATTTTCCAACTGCATTTAACTTGACTAGCTGAATTCGAACATGCATGAGTGCTTCCTAATCCGTGAAGTTATCGTGAATAATTCAATACTTTTGTGTGGAATCCAAATAGATCAAACCTGGACTTGTGAATTCCGGGAAATGTCCACGTATGCTCGGGGTGAACCTTCCGCATCGCACCTTGTGATCTTTCTAGAGGCCATCGCGAATTCGATCTCCAGTTAGCCTTTGTGGATTTCAACTTTTGGCCTTGGCTTGCAGTCTTATGACCTTGGTCCGTCTCCCTTGTATGCGCAATTCTCTTTGATATATGGCTTCCTTGACCGAAGTTCCGACTTGCGGAATTTGCCTTGGGAAGGCCTTAGGGTTCTTATGAGATCCCTTGGACAATGGAGATTTGAGAGCTTTAGTCCCCCTTGAAATTCCGGGTTTAGGAAGGATTTTGTGGGCCTTACGATGCGGAAAAGGGCTCTTGTGAATGGGCCTTGCAAGAATGGGCTTTAGAGTTTTTCTTCTTCTTCCAAAAATCCTAGGACCGGCCTTGTAAGTGATTAGTGGGAGGGGCTTTATAGGCTTCCTCTTTTACTCTTCAAAATCCCGGGGTTAAAGATATTGGGGAAAGGTGTTAAGAGATCCCCTCTTCTTCTCTACAAGATCTGGGCCTAGAGGCCTTATGGAAAATCGGTGAGAAGGTTCGTCGCCTCCTTCTCTTCAAAGACCCGGGGGTGTGTGGATAGACCTATGGGCAATGTAATGGGAAGGGGGGCTTAAGAAGCCCCCTTAGAAGCTTCCTAGAGAAGCTTCTAAGAGCTTCTGGCAGCACGTGGGCACGTTGGGGGGGGTGCCAATGATCATGGGAGAAAAGGCGTGGTCTAGGCGAGGACGGCGGCGGCCTGGTGGTTCCATGTGGCGTGGCGGCTCCCTATCGGCGGCTTCCCAGCGGCCAGCGGCTTCCCACACAGCGTCCTCTCCTTCCACAGCGACCTCCCTCCACACGGCGTCCTTCTCTCCCCTTCACACGACCCGTTCCCTCCTTCTCACAGCCTGGCGACCTCCCCTTCCTTCATGGCAGCCTGGCGACCTCCTCGCGTCCTTCACGGCAGCCTGGCAACCTCCTCCACCTCCTCTCACCCTCCTGCTCGTCCAGCACCCTCCTCTCCACGGCGCGTCCTCTCCTTCCACAGCCGGCCTTCACACGATCTTCTGCCTCCATGTCCTTCTCCCCTTTCCCCCCTCCCCAAGAGGGGGTTCTTATAATCCAAGGGGGGAGAGGGAACCTCCCCACGTGGTCAGTTGCATGGCTCTCTTCCTCTCACCTCCCTCATGCTAGCCCATCCCTTTCCCCCCAGCCACACATCGGCTGGGGAAGATAATAAAAAAATTTGCACTAAATCCACCTTTATCCCCTTATCCTCCTCCCAAGAGGGAGTTTTCCCGCAGCTATGCCGGTTTGAATCCCCGACCCATTTTCGCAAGGTGGAGTGTCTCCATTTCCCGCGTATGGCTGCTGGCACTGGTGATAATCTTTGCACGAGATTTACACGACGTGCGGGAAGTCAATATTTGCGGCACGCAGTGTGCGGAAATATTACAATATTTGATTATTGCGATTAACTCCAACATTAGAAAATTTTGAGAATAGAGCTAAAATCACTCCACCCTTCCAATGCTCTTTAATATAATGAGTGTACATAATAGAGAGAGTTTTCTTAAGCAACCAAGCATGTATCAAAGAATCAATAAAAACTACAAAAAACTTCATGACACATTCATAATCATGGTACAATATACTCAATTTGATAGAAGAATATACTTGGGAGGATAGAGAGACTTTCTCCTTGAGGCAATGGCATATGAGATATTACATAGAGTAGACTAAGAAGGTAGAATAACTATAGTAACTCATTGTGCTAAAGCTGAAGAAGTATAACTGTTTTTCTACACACTAGATGCTCATCACCATACATAGACAATGAGAAACTAATCAAAAGAGAGACCTTCAATATAAAATTTGATTCAATTTTTACAAGGTAAACCTTAATATATTTTAGGAATTCATACCTTGCTTGCTTAGCTTAAAAGGTACGGCCAAAATCCTATGTGCACTACAAGGAAAAACTACCATAGTGATTGAAAATTTTCACAAGAATGAGTGGTGTTGCTAAACACATCACTATATATAGTGATGCAAATAGTGAAGCATTATAGTGATGCTTTGGGATACATATAGTGATGCTTTACAACACCAATAATGATAGTGTACTGAAAAAAAAATTACCAAAAACTTGTGTGTAGCATTTCATAGGAAACAAGAAAGAGATAATGAAAGAGAGAGGGACAGAGACCAAAACAGAGAGAGACAAAGAGAGAGAGAGAGAGAGAGAGAGAGAGAGAGAGAGAGAGAGAGAGAGAGAGAGAGAGAGAGAGAGTGTGTGTGTGTGTGTGTGTGTTAGACTGAAAGGGAAAAGGGAAAGTCAAGTATGTCAATGACCAAGAATTAGAATGCATGTGACCTTTTGTAGGGGAATAAGTGGAGACTTCGGGGCATTGAGGGGAAGGGAAGTGGAGAAAAACATTGAGAAGAGGGGCAACAAGTAAGTGTGAAGAAACTAGTGCAAAGTATCTTGGAGGGGGTAGCATCATTTGTATAGGGAAGCAAGAAGGAAAAATTTTATGCAAAGGTACATACTTGAGGTATATGAAGATCACACTTTAGGGTGATTGTGGGCGCCAACATTAAGGTGGTTTTTTTCTACTTTATATAAAAATAAACAAGAGTTGAAACCATGCATTAAGGCCCATATATGGATTTCGTTGGTTTCTTTGGCTACCATTGCTTGATATCATGCCCGATTGATAGTAACTACTATATACTACAGATTTTCTTGGATTAGATATGAGTTGGTGACATCATAAATCCTATGTACAATAGAGCTTTTTCCTAATATATGATTATCTATGAGTTCTCATCTCAAAGCTTTTAGACAATCGTCCCAACACAAGGTATTGTTCTCATACATTAAATGCATATAATGTACTTGCTTTGTTGTGTATCAAATGAATGAAAGGGCATTGTGAAAATTTCAATAAATGCTTTCTACTTTTTAAATTTATTTCATCTTATCTTTTCCTATTCATTTTAAATAGTGCTCTTTGATGCCTTCTCTTTTAAACCTCAGTGGTTAAGACATGGACTTAATACCCCCATAATAGGTTGAGCATAGTATCTCCTCAAATAATTTGAGAAGTGAGAAATAAACCCACATATTTGATCAAATATATCTATGAGTATAATTTGTTTTATAGCCTCTTATATTTATATACATATTTCTTCATATGTACATATATGTATTGAGGCCTATTTTGTATTATGTTTTTTGTATATATGTATATTCTCTTCATATATGTGTGTGAGTGTGGGTGGGTGTATGTGTCTATAGACAAACAAATGCTTACATATAGAAGCTCCTATATTTGATTATTGTGATTAACTCCAACTCCAACAGTAGAAAATTTTGAGAACAGAGCTAAAACCACTCCACCCTTCCAATGCTCCTTAATATAATGAGTGTACATAATAGAGAGAGTTTTCTTAAGCAACCAAGCATGTATCAAAGAATCAATAGAAACTACAAAAAATTTCATCACACATTCATAATCATAGTACAATATAATCAATTTGATAGAAGAATATACTTGGGAGATTATAGACTCTTTCTCATTGAGGCAATGGCATATGAGACATTACATAGAGTAGAGTAAGATGATAGAATAACTATAGTAACTCATGGTGCTAAAGCTGAAGAAGTATAACTGTTTTTCTACACACTAGATGCTCATCACCATACATAGGCAATGAGAAACTAATGAAAAGAGAGACCTTCAATATAAAATTTGATTCAATTTTTACAAGGTAAACCTTAATATGTTTTAAGAATTAATACCTCACTTGCTTAGCTTAAAAGGTACGGCCAAAATCCTACGTGCACTACAAGGAAAAACTGACATAGTGATAGAAAATTTTCACAAGGTGTTGCTAAAAGCATCACTATATATAGTGATGCAAGTAGTGATACATCATAGTGATGCTTTGGGATACATATAGTGATGCTTTACAACACAAATAATGATAGTGTACTGAGAAAAAAAGTACCAAAAACTTGTGTGCGGAATTTCGTAGCAAACAAGCAAGAGAGAATGAAAGAGAGAGGGAGAGAGCTCAAAACACACACAGAGAGAGAGAGAGAGAGAGAGAGAGTGTGTGTGTGTGTGTTAGACTCAAAGGGAAAAGGGAAACTAGTCAAGTATGTCAATGACCAAGAATTAGAATGCATGTGACTTTTTGTAGGGGAATAAGTAAAGACTTCAAAACATTGAGGGGAAGGAAAAGTTGAGAAAAACATTGAGAAGAGGGGCATCAAGTCAGTGCAAAAAAACTAGTGCAAACTATCTTGGAGGGGGTAGCATAATTTGTATAGGGAAGCAAGAAGGAAAAACTTCATGCAAAGGTACATACTTCAGGTATATGAAGATCACACTTTAGGGTGATTGTGGAGGCCAACATTAAGGTGGTTTTTTGCTACTGTATATAAAAACAAACAAGAGTTGAAACCATGCATTATGTCCCATATATGGATTTGATTGGTTTCTTTGGATACCATTGCTTGATATCATGCCCGATTGATAGTAACTACTATATACTACAGATTTTCTTGGATAAAATATGAGTTTGTGACATCATAAAGCCAAGAATTAGTGGTATTGCTAAACGCATTACTATATCATAATGATGGAAATAGTGATGCTTTGAAATACAAATAGTGATGCTTTACAACACCAATAATGATAGTGTACCGAGAAAAAAAGTACCAGAAACTTGTGTGCAACATTCCGTAGCAAACAAGCAAGAGAGAATGAAAGAGAGAGGGAGAGAGCTCAAAACACACACACACACACAGAGAGAGAGAGAGAGAGAGAGAGAGAGAGAGAGAGAGAGAGAGAGAGAGAGCGAGAGAGAGAGAGAGAGAGAGAGAGAGAGAGAGAGAGAGTGTGTGTGTGTGTGTGTGTGTGTGTGTTAGACTCAAAGGGAAGAGCGAATGTTAAGTATGTCAATGCACAAGAATTAGAATGCATGTGACCTTTTGTAGGGGAATAAGTGGAGACTTCAGGGCATTGAGGGGAAGGGAAGTGGAGAAAAACATTGAGAAGAGGGGCAACAAGTCAGTGTGAAGAAACTAGTGCAAAGTATCTTGGAGGGGGTAGCATCATTTGTATAGGGAAGCAAGAAGGAAAATTTTTATGCAAAGGTACATACTTGAGGTATATGAAGATCACACTTTAGGGTGATTGTGGGCGCCAACATTAAGGTGGTTTTTTTCTACTATATATAAAAATAAACAAGAGTTGAAACCATGCATTAAGGCCCATATATGGATTTCGTTGGTTTCTTTGGCTACCATTGCTTGATATCATGCCCGATTGATAGTAACTACTATATACTACAGATTTTCTTGGATTAGATATGAGTTGGTGACATCATAAATCCTATGTACAATAGAGCTTTTTCCTAATATATGATTACCTATGAGTTCTCATCTCAAAGCTTTTAGACAATCGTCCCAACACAAGGTATTGTTCTCCTACATTAAATGCATATAATGTACTTGCTTTGTTGTGTATCGATGAATGAAAGGGCATTGTGAAAATTTCAATAAATGCTTTCTACTTTCTAAATTGATTTCATCTTATCTTTTCCTATTCATTTTAAATAGTGCTCTTTGATGCCTTCTCTTTTAAACCTCGGTGGTTAAGACATGGACTTAATACCCCAATAATAGGTTGAGCATAGTATCTCCTCAAATAATTTGAGAAGTGAGAAATAAACCCACATATTTGTTCATATATATCTATGAGTATAATTTGTTTTATAGCCTCTTATATTTATATACATATTTCTCCATATGTACATATATGTATTGAGGTCTATTATGTATTATGTTTTTTGTATATATGTATATTCTCTTCATATATGTGTGTGAGTATGTGTGGGTGTATGTGTCTATAGACACACACATGCTTACATATGGAAGATCCTATATTTGATTGTTGCAATTAACTCCAATAGTAGAAAATTTTGAGAACAGAGCTAAAATTACTCCACCCTTCCAATGCTCCTTAATATAATGAGTGTACATAATAGAGAGAGTTTTCTTAAGCAACCAAGCATGTATCATAGAATCAATAAAACCTACAAAAAATTTCATGACACATTCATAATCATGGTACAATATACTCAATTTGATAGAAGAATATACTTGGGAGGATAGAGAGTCTTTCTCCTTGAGGCAATGGCATATGAGACATTACATAGAGTAGACTAAGAAGGTAGAATAACTATAGTAACTCATGGTGCTAAAGCTGAAGAAGTATAATTGTTTTTCTACACACACTACAAGGAATTGGGCAATTAGCGACGCTGATTAGCGACGGCGGATATTGGCGTCGCTATAGGCTTCGCTATTGGCGTCGCTATTTGCGCGACGCCAATAGCTACACCGCAGGGAAAAAAAACGCGGCCGAAAGCAGAGCACCGTTTTCATTTTCTTTTCTTCGCCTTTTGAGAGCGAGAGCAAGGGAGAGAGCGAGGGAGAGAGCCAAGGCTTTGTGAGAGAAGAAGAGGAAGAGACTTGCTACCGCCGCCGCCGCCGCCACAGCCACCACCGTTGTTCGCGAAGGAGAGGAGGAGCCCTCGTTGCAAAGAGAAGCCGCCCACGCTCGCCATATCTCATTGGTGAGTCTCTCTCTCTCTTTCTTTTACTTGTTGAATGTTTAAATCGTTCTCTTTTGTTTGTTTAGGAGAGGAAATGAAAGAGAAGGAGAGAGAGAGAAAGAGAGGGAGAGGGAGAGGGAGAGGGAAAGAAAGAGAGGGAGAGTGCATTCTCTCTCTCTCTCTCCCTTTTGCCTGTTTAATGTTTAAATTACTTTCTTTTTTGCTTGTTTAGGAGAGGAAACGAGAGAGTAAGAGAGAAAGAGAGGGAGAGGGAGAGGGAGAGGGAAAGAAAGAGAAAGAGAAAGAAAGAGAAAGAGAAATAGAGGGAGAGGGAGAGGGAGGGGGAGGAAATAGGAGAGGGAGAGAAAGAGAAAGAGAGGGAGAAGGAGGGAGAGTGCATTCTCTCTCTCCCTCCCTCTCCCTTTTGCTTGTTTAATGTTTGAATCACTTTATTTTTTGCTTGTTTAGGAGAGGAAATGAGAGAGAAAGAGAGTGAGAGGGAGAGGAAGGGGAAGGAAATGAGAGAGGGATAGAAAGAGAAAGAGAGGGAGAGTGCATTGTATCTCTCCCTCTCCCTTTTGCTTGGAGGATGTTTAAATCACTTTATTTTTTGCTTGTTTAGGAAATGAGAGAGAAAGAGAGATAGAGAGGGAGAGGGAGAAAAAGAGAAAGAGAGGGAGAGGGAGAGGGAGAGGGAGAGGGAGAGGGAGGGGGAGGGGAAGGAAATGAGAGAGGGAGAGAAAGAGGGAGGGGGAGGAAATGAGAGAGGGAGAGAAAGAGGGAGGGGGAGGGAGAGGGAGGGAGGGAGAGGGAGAGGGAGAAAGAGGGAGGGAGAGGGAGAGGGAGGGGGAGGGAGGAAATGAGAGAGGGAGAGAAAGAAAACGAGAGGGAGAGGGAGAGGGTGAGAGAAAGAGAGGAAGAGAGGGAGAGGGAGAGAAAGAGAGGGAGAGGGAGGGGAAGGAAATTTAAGATAATATACGTATTGATAATGGTATGCAATGTGCTTTGCATACGTCCACGTACTTCATCAAAATGAACCCAAAATTATTGTTATAGAAGAAGAAACCCTTAAATTGAGTATAGGATAATTTCTCTCAGGTCTTATGACTATGAGTAGAATTGATTGAAATAAATTTTATTACTATAGTTATAAAATTTCATAGATGGCACACATTGATTTTAAAATGGATTACTTATACTCAAAGCCGAGATATAACAAAAAATTATCTACCGGGACAAACAAATCGTTGAGCATGATACAAGGCCGAGATATAACATCGGAAAATCTCTCGACTAATATATACAATGCAAGGTTTATGGTCAACTTGCAACTTGACGTACATCTCCATAAAGCTATCCATTTAAGCCTCGTTTGCTGTAATGTAGATAAGATGGCAAACGAAGAAGGTCTTATTATTCAAGACCGTGAGTCGTATCTTAATCAGCGTGTCCCATGTCCTTGCTCTCAATGCAAGTTGGCAATTAGACGAAAACGCCGATTGTCTATAGAACACATACGACGATTTGGCGAGTTTCAATCTGAGATCATTGATCAAGCGATTGCAGATTTTCAGCAAACGGTAATTTGAAGTTAACATTTTTCATGCATTGTACTCTCAAGCTAATTGAAAACCATACACAATAAGATTGGGTCTTATTGGAAAATTTTGTATCCAGGGGGGTGATGTCTTGAGCCAAGGGGGAGTGCACCCTTTGCGGCCAATTAGAAGAGTTCGTGGATGTGCGATGGATGGATGGACGACCTCCAGCACGTATAAACGCTGCAAGCTGGTACGAGCTGAAAATGGTAAACCCGGAATCACATCCAAATGGAATGCGACGATTCTCAGTTTTCTATGAGTTGCCATATTGGACCCACTTACAGGTCAACCACTTGTTGGATCCCATGCATATTTTCAAAAATGTGGACAGCTTGCTATGGGACCACATCACAGGAAAGAGAGACACTATAGGGTCACGAATGGATTTAAAGGAGGTAGGTAAGATGGAGGCGCTTTGGCCGCAGCCGAGTGCTGAAGGGGGAGTGCAGCTTCCTCGCGCTCCCTGGGTTTTGTCTACCAAAGAAGAGCGCATTGTGAAGCAAGTAATCAAGTCTATCTGCACTCCGACGGGTATGATGCGTTCTCTCAGGTCCGCATTTTCTAAAGATGACCAAATGTCTGGGCTAAAATCCCATGATTGGCATAAGATACGTCAGGTTTGTGAATAGAATGGATTTTAATTAGCGTGGACATTTTGAAATTTGAAAAGTGACCATTATTCTTAATGCTTTCTCATTTGTGGCAGTTTGTCCTACCGATCGCGATCGCGGGATGCCTAACTCCAGAAATTCGCAGGGCCATTTACAAGTTGTCGACTTTGGTGCAATGGATCTCATAGAAAGAGATTAAGACGTCCTCTATTGAATCCGCAAGGCGGGGAGCAGTTGAGACGGTCTGTCTCTTTGAGAAATACCTGCCCACTAGCATGCTCACGATACAAGTTCACCTTCTTGTGCATCTTGTGGACGAAGTGGAGATTGCTGGACCTGTCCATACGCGATGGATGTTCTTCTTGGAGCGCTTCATGAAAACCCTGAAAGGCTTTGTGCGACAACGAGCTCGTCCGGAAGGTAGCATGGCGGAAGGTTGGTTGGTGTCAGAGGCATTAGTGCATATCTCACAATGACTACCAACGGTGGAACCAGACAATGAAATGCTATGGACGCTGAAGGACGATGACAGGCTGACTGGAGATATGGTGGTTGGAAATGGGGTAGAAAAAAGAATGGATGCCTCAATGGAAGAGAAGGTGAATCGCTTTTGTATGTTGCACCATGCCTCCATGGAGACGCGGCTCGCCAAGTACCAGATTGCAAGGCAAGATCGAGAGGAAGCGTGAGCTGAATTTCGACGCAGTACGTGTCACCGACCGATTCGATATCCTGAAGGCATGGAGGAGATGCCGCAGTTTATGTCAACACGATGGTTGCATGGAGCCTTGACCGCAGCATCCAGCGAAGGGACAGAGGTCTCAATGGAGGAGTGGAAGTTCTTGAGGGGATGTAGTTCAAAGGTAATGAGGGGTTTAGAATGTGTCGTATCTAAATTTGCTTGCTACATCTAATTTGAGTGTTTCAATGTGCAGTACAAAATATATAGTGCAGCGGCGTGGTCGCGCGGACGACACTTTCGGGTGGAGCGTATTGACCAAATGCGCTCCACAATGGACTGTGGTGTCATGGCAAGGTTTGAGCAAGAGAGCCGGTGACGAGCAACAGATCCGAACACGGTTGTGGATGAGATGGAGTATTTTGGGAACTTGCAAAGTATTATTACGGTGGATTACCGTAGCTTCTCCATGATAATATTTGATGTGCAATGGTTCAAAGTGATACTTGGAGGAGCTGGCGCAACAGTTCGATGAGGTCCATCAAGATTTCTCGAAATAGATTCTGAAAAAAAATGGATGGATTTGCGCGACGCCTTTGTGTTGCCGGCCCATTGTGAACATGTACAAATAGTCATTTGCTTGCTGATTGTAATACGACATGGTTTATGTCACAATGGTTTGAAGCCGCTTTGTAAGTGTTTGTGAACAGGTAATCTTCTATCCAAATCCCCGACAACCTCGATGGTGGTATGTTATACCTTCAACTCCTCGAGGTGCGAGAGTATACGATCAAAGCGATGTTCCAGGCATAGATAAGAAAATATGCAAATAGAGGGATCGAAATTACAAGGGGTGGAGGCCACCGCAAGCTTGGAGCTCGCATCGGCTAACAATGATGGAAATACAGAAGTCGTAGAATTTTTTGAGAACGAGGCAGACTTGTTCTTTTGTGGTGACATGTCTATCGACCTTCCAGTGTATGCAGAGTTGTGTCAAGAGATTAACATGGGACCATAGAATACTTCATTCTTGGAGAATTGTATTACTCAATTTGTTGTTTAGATCTTCCATAAAGGTAGATAAGATATGCATTTTAAGAGGGATTTTTCAAAAATGATTTATATTAATGTGCTTTGTATAGTTTAAATTGATTATTCTAACATTAGTTTTTATCTGTGCAGGTATCGACATTTTCAGGATGAGTCGAGGGATGAGCGATGATGAGTTTCAGGAGATGATGGCACACATGTCTCCAGATCAGCTTGCGAGATTCAGAGAGATGGCAGATCAGGAGCTGTCTCGTTCTTCGTCAGGGCACTCTGTTAGATCAGCTTCAGCGCGATCAGGTGCTTCAGCTTCGAGCAGACGTTCTCGACGCTCGCGACTTGGGCCAGAGGGAGGGACTGCGATTGCAGGAGGATCAGGGGGGTGCTGCTGTGGAGACACGGATGCGGTGTCTCCGTCTCGTTGTTCAGCTGGAGCTCGGTCACCTCCAGGATTTGTCACACCTGTGGGGACGTCCACTCTAGTTACTCCGGCTTTTGCGCAGCCGTCGGCAGATGGCACGCCTTTTGGTGGCACCCCTTTGAGTGGCACTCCGGGAGAGGGTACCCTCGTCGGTACATCGGATGTACAGGGGTCTCCTAGATATACCCAAGAGCGTGGACGGAGATGGGAGAGGGCCCATACAAGGCATACTCCTAGGGATGATGGATACCTAGTGGATGGCAGGTCAGGAGCCATCATCATGAATGATGAGGGGAGGAGGGTGATGGCTCGCATGAGGGAGTTGTGCCAATAAGTTTTTCGGCACAACATCCTGGATCATTGGAGGAACATACCGGAGGGGAGCAAGGAGTACATAGTAGCATCCTTGCACGAGGAGTTCCCGGTGCCAGCCGCAGTGGATAGATTCTCTACGGGCTGGATGATGGATTGCATGCGTGCATACATGTCACATAGACGATCCGACGCACGCAAGGCAATCAAGAGTGGGGCTCCAAAGCCCGAGTGGTTAGATGCAGACGACTGGCGCCGACTGAGGGAGGAGGCTACAAATTCGCCAGGACGTTGGAGTCAGCAGCGGGAGGCGGCGAGGGCACGAATCGAGGCCGGATCGGTACATCATCTTGGGAGTGGCGGCCACAGGACATATTTGGAGGACTTTGTAAGTTTCTCTTTTTTTTTTGTTTTCTTTGCAGCACTCCATTACAAATCGCGATCCGCAAGGCCTTGAGACTCGATATGCAGAGAGGCACGGTCTCAGATCATTGATCGACCGATTGTAGAGACGCGGCGGCCCAGTAAATCACTCATCTTTCTTGTCCGTAGTTACCATGAGATATTTGAATGCATTATTGTATGGTGGATTGATATGTTGTTTCTTTTTCTGCAGAATCCGTTTGATGCTTCTTTGCAGCGGGAAGAGCTTTCGGGGGACGAGGATTTGTAGCTCGCCCTTGGATCCTTAGAGCTCACATACCTTTAGTTTTTAGTCGCCCGATCTATGTAGACATTTTCTATGTATTAGTGATATTGTTTTATGATTGTACCAATCGCATTTTATGCGATATCATGTATTTATTTCATCTATCAGTTTTATGATTTCAGTATACATTCTTTTTGTTTGCAAACGCTTTGTATGCAGCAGTGCAGAAACTATTTTGTATGGCTCTCATACAGCACATAGTGCTATATGTGGCAAGGCAGCTTGCTGCCCTGCCACAAATTTTTTTTTCTCTGTTACCGTCGCTATTTGCGTCGCAAATTTACTGCACGCGTCGCTATTGTCGTCGCTATAAGCGTCGCAAATTCTCTGTAACCGTCGCTATATGCGTCGCTATATACGTCGCAAATCGCTATATGTGTCGCTATATACGTCGCATTTGCGACGTATATAGCGACGCATATAGCGACGATTCTATGGCGTCGTCAATAACAACGTTTTTGCAACGATGGGGGCAAATTTTGTTGTTTGTATTTTCGTCGCTTTAAACGTCGCTATAAGGTTTATATCTTGTAGTGACACTAGATGCTCATCACCATACATAGACAATGAGAAACTAATGAAAAGAGAGACCTTCAATATAAAATTTCATTCAATTTTTACAAGGTAAAGCTTAATATATTTTAAGAATTCATACCTCACTTGCTTAGCTTAAAAGGTATGGGCAAAATCGTACGTGCACTACAAGGAAAGACTGCCATAGTGACAGAAAATTTTCACAAGAATTAGTGGTGTTGCTAAACACATCACTATATATAGTGATGCAAATAGTGATGCATTATAGTGATTCTTTGGGATACATATAGTGATGCTTTACAACACCCATAATGATAGTGTATTGAAAAAAAAAGTACCAAAAACTTGTGTGTAGCATTTCGTAGCAAACAAGCAAGAGAGAATGAAAGAGAGAGGGAGAGAGATCAAAATAGAGAGAGAGAGAGAGATAGAGAGACAAAGAGAGGGATAGAGAGAGAGAGAGAGACAGAGAGACAGAGAGACAGAGAGACAGAGAGACAGAGAGAGAGACACATAGAGAGAGAGAGAGAGAGAGAAAGAGAGAGAGAGAGAGAGAGAGAGAGAGAGAGAGAGAGCGAGAGAGAGAGAGAGAGAGAGAGAGAGAGAGTGTGTGTGTTAGACTCAAAGGGAAAAGGGAAAGTCAAGTATGTCAATGACCAAGAATTAGAATGCATGTGACTTTTTGTAGGGGAATAAGTGGAGACTTCGGGACATTGAGGGGAAGGGAAAGTGGAAAAACACATTGAGAAGAGGGGCAACAAGTAAGTGTGAAAAAACTAGTGCAAACTATCTTGGAGGGGGTACCATCATTTGTATACGGAAGCAAGAAGGAAAAACTTCATGCAAAGGTACATACTTGAGGTATATGAAGATCACACTTTAGGATGATTATGGGGGCCAACATTAAGGTGGTTTGTTGCTACTGTATATCAAAATAAACAAGAGTTGAAACCATGCATTAAGGCCCATATATGGATTTCATTGGTTTCTTTGGCTACCATTGCTTGATATCATGCCCTATTGATAGTAACTACTATATACTACAGATTTTCTAGTATTAGATATGAGTTGGTAACATCATAAATCCTATGTACAATAGAGCTTTTTCCTACTATATGATTATCTATGAGTTCTCATCTCAAAGCTTTTAGACAATCGTCCCAATAGAACGTATTGTTCTCATACATTAAATGCATATAATGTACTTGTTTTGTTGTGTATCGATGAATGAAAGGGCATTGTGAAAATTTCAATAAATGTTTTCTACTTTTTAAATTGATTTCATCTTATCTTTTCCTATTCATTTTAAATAGTGCTCTTTGATGCCTTCTCTTTTAAACCTCGGTGGTTAAGACATGGACTTAATACCCCAATAATAGGTTGAGCATAGTGTCTCCTCAAATAATTTGAGAAGTGAGAAATAAACCCATATATTAGTTCATATATATCTATGAGTATAATTTGTTTTATAGCCTCTTATATTTATATACATATTTCTCCATATGTACATATATGTATTGAGGCCTATTATGTATTATGCTTTTTGTACATATGTATATTCTCTTCATATATGTGTGTGAGTGTGGGTGGGTGTATGTGTCTAGAGACACACACATGCTTACATATGGAAGCTCCTATATTTGATTGTTGCGATTAACTCCAACTCCAACAGTAGAAAATTTTGAGAACGGAGCTAAAATCATTCCGCCCTTCCAATGCTCCTTAATATAATGAGTGTACATAATAGAGACAGTTTTCTTAAGCAACTAAACATGTATCAAAGAATCAATGGAAACTACAGAAAATTTCATTACACATTCATAATCATAGTACAATTTACTCAATTTGATAGAAGAATATGCTTGGGAGATTATAGACTCTTTCTCATTGAGGCAATGGCATATGAGACATTACATAGAGTAGAATAAGAAGATAGAATAACTATAGTAACTCATGGTGCTAAATCTGAAGAAGTATAACTGGTTTTCTACACACTAGATGCTCATCACCATACATAAGCAATGAGAAACTAATGAAAGAGAGACCTTCAATATAAAATTTGATTCAATTTTTACAAGGTAAAGCTTAATATGTTTTAAGAATTAATACCTCGCTTGCTTAGCTTAAAAGGTATGGCCAAAATCCTACGTGCACTACAAGGAAAAAGTGACATAGTGACATAAAATTTTCACAAGGTGTTGCTAAAAGCATCACTATATATAGTGATGCATTATAGTATTACTTTGGGATACATATAGTGATGCTTTACAACACCAATAATGATAGTGTACTGAGAAAAACAGTACCAAAAAATTGTGTGCGACATTTCGTAGCAAACAAGCAAGAGAGAATGAAAGAGAGAGGGAGAGAGCTCAAAAGACACACACACACACACACACACACACACACACACACACACACACACACACACACACACACACACACACACACACACACACACACACACACACACACACACACACACACAGAGTGTGTGTGTGTGTTAGACTCAAAGGGAAAAGGGAAAGTGAAGTATGTCAATCACCAAGATTTAGAATGCATGTGACTTTTTGTAGGGGAATATGTGGAAAATTTGGGACATTGAGGGGAAGGGAAAGTGGAGAAAAACATTGTGAAGAGGGGCAACAAGTCAGTGCGAAAAAACTAGTGCAAAATATCTTGGAGGGGGTAGTATCATTTGTATATGGAAGCAAGAATAAAAAACTTCATGCAAAGGTACATACTTGAGGTATATGAAGATCACACTTTAGGATGATTATGGGGGCCAACATTAAGGTGGTTTTTTGCTACTGTATATCAAAATAAACAAGAGTTGAAACCATGCATTAAGGCCCATATATGGATTTCATTGGTTTCTTTGGCTACCATTGCTTGATATCATGCCCTATTGATAGTAACTACTATATACTACAGATTTTCTAGTATTAGATATGAGTTGGTAACATCATAAATCCTATGTACAATAGAGCTTTTTCCTACTATATGATTATCTATGAGTTCTCATCTCAAAGCTTTTAGACAATCGTCCCAATAGAACGTATTGTTCTCATACATTAAATGCATATAATGTACTTGTTTTGTTGTGTATCGATGAATGAAAGGGCATTGTGAAAATTTCAATAAATGTTTTCTACTTTTTAAATTGATTTCATCTTATCTTTTCCTATTCATTTTAAATAGTGCTCTTTGATGCCTTCTCTTTTAAACCTCGGTGGTTAAGACATGGACTTAATACCCCAATAATAGGTTGAGCATAGTGTCTCCTCAAATAATTTGAGAAGTGAGAAATAAACCCATATATTAGTTCATATATATCTATGAGTATAATTTGTTTTATAGCCTCTTATATTTATATACATATTTCTCCATATGTACATATATGTATTGAGGCCTATTATGTATTATGCTTTTTGTACATATGTATATTCTCTTCATATATGTGTGTGAGTGTGGGTGGGTGTATGTGTCTAGAGACACACACATGCTTACATATGGAAGCTCCTATATTTGATTGTTGCGATTAACTCCAACGTTAGAAAATTTTAGGAACAGAGCTAAAATCACTCCACCCTTCCAATGCTCCTTAATATAATAAGTGTACATAATAGAGAGAGTTTTCTTAAGCAACCAAGCATGTATCAAAGAATCAATAAAAACTACAAAAAAATTCATGACACATTCATAATCATGGTACAATATACCCAATTTGATAGAAGAATATACTTGGGAGGATAGAAACTCTTTTTCCTTGAGGCAATGTCATATGAGACATTAGGTAGAGTAGGCTAAGAAGGTAGAATAACTATAGTAACTCATGGTGCTAAAGCTGAAGAAGTATAACTGTTTTTCTACACACTAGATGCTCATCACCATACATAGACAATGAGAAATTAATGAAAAGAGAGACCTTCAATATAAAATTTGATTCAATTTTTACAAGGTAAAGCTTAATATGTTTTAAGAATTCATACCGCGCTTGCTTAGCTTAAAAGGTACGGCCAAAATCCTACGTGCACTACAAGGAAAAACTGGCATAGTGATAGAAAATTTTCATAAGAATTAGCGGTGTTGCTAAAAGCATCACTATATATAGTGATGCATTATAGTGATGCTTTGGGATACATATAGTGATGCTTTACAACACCAATAATGATACTGTACTGAGAAAAAAAGTAGCAAAAACTTGTGTGCAGCATTTTGTAGCAAACATGCAAGAGAGAATGAAAGAGAGAGGGAGAGAGCTCAAGACAGAGAGAGAGAGAGTGTGTGTGTGTGTGAGAGAGAGTGAGTGAGTGAGTGTGTGTGTGTGTGTGAGAGTGAAGCCACCACTGCCGACACCACCACCATCACAATTTACAAAGAAGAAGAACAAGAAGAGGGGCATGAAGGAGAAAGAGGGGTTGTGAAGGACAAAAAGAAGGAGGGAAGCACAAAGGGTTTCTTATTCAAGCCTTTAAGGTAAGTACATTGTCTCTTTTATCTTCCAGTTTGTTTGTGGAGAGATACATAAGGGGAGGAAGAAGAGGAAAGAGAGAAATAGAGGAAGAGAGTGAGGGAGAGAGGGGAAAGAGAGAGAAATAGAGAGAGAGAGAGGGAGGGAGAGAGACAAAGAGAGAAGGGGAGAGAGATAAATAAAGAGAGAGGAAGAGGGAAATAATGAAATCAAGGGAGGAGGCAAGGAGAAAGAAATCAAGAGAATGGAGAGAAAAATGTGAGAGTGTGCAACCGAAATAGAAAAGTGAAAATAGAGAGAAGGAGATAAAGAGAGAATGTAGGAGATAGAAAGAAGAATGTGACTGTAATGGCTAAAGGTACAATGTTGCAATAGTCAACCCCAACACACATCTCTATGCATCCATGTGGGTGTTGGGGGATGAGAAAATGAGGAGGGCTAGCTGATCACGAAGGATCAATGATGGATAATGGATACTGAAATTTGGAGTCTACCTATATATAGGCAAAAAAGACAAAAAGCCCTAAATGTGGTCAGACCCCTAAAAAATAGTCAAAAGTGTATAAAGGAAATGCACTAATATGCTCTCCATATAAGGTATCTAAAATACATAAAATGAGAGATAAATAAAATGTGAAAGCTGCTAATGTCCTCATCTATTCAGACATAGGCTCATAGACACTGGATGATCACATAAGATATACATGATTGCTAGCACTCTCTCTCTGATATTGGATGTGCAAAAGGTGAAAGGAGATGTAGTTATGAGGATGGCTAGAAGAGTATCATTGTTGATATAGTCTATATGAAGAAAGCTATAAAAGGAGAAGGTTCTCCTCTCCATAGAAAAATCACATCAAATGGAAGGCTACCAAAGGGAAATAAAAATGGAGTGGCCTCAAATGGATCACCTAGAAGACTCTAGTTGGAGATGGGTGAGCTAAGCCTCTAATCCAAATATGAGACCACACTAAGAAAATATCAAAGGCACCATAAGCTATATAGAAACACTAAGTATCAAGGGCCAAGCAACAAGGAATAGTGGCTTGATGACAAAGAAAAGAGGTAGCCATTGTGAGAGGAGTTTTTAGTCGAAAGGTTGTATCCATCGGGGATTAGAATAGAAGAAAGTAGAGAATACGAGATAGAAGAGAAGAAAAAGAATAGACAAGAGATAAACACGATAAAGACAAAGAACAATGAATCAAATTGCTGTGTATTGATAGAACCTAAAATTCCTTGTATGGCACTACTTAGAAGCAATCTCCAAGCATTAGATCTCTTAGAGCTTTCTCATAGACAAAAAACATGCATCAAATAGGAGCTTCTTCTCTGCTGCTCAGATCCCAAATTTGATGGCTCTATTAGCTTTGAAAGGGGGTAAAAGCCTAAGACACCTAGGACACCTACTCAAAAATCTCTTAGGTCACTCCTTCTTCCTCTCCCAGTTCAGAGTGTTGTTTGTTGTCTATTACTTGCAATTGCAATGTGCTCAATTTTGCCAATCCTTCTTTTCCATGAAATCTCCAAAATGGCTGAAAAAGTAACCTGCTTTTTGCATGCCACCCTATTCTAGAAGTTTCTATAGCTTTTTAGGATTTTTACAAGAAATAATATCAAAAATAGGTAAAAATTGTTCAAAAATCTAGTATTTCTAAACCATCCATGCCACGGACACTAGCACTAATGACTCTGATGACATTGACTCTCTAGATCAATAAGAAAGTCGGATGATGATGCATTCCATGTTTTTGTCACACTGTATCGGCATAGCGGTAGGAAATCCACCCCCTCTAAATCTATACATCCTCCGGTATGTGCCAAAATCCTAGTTGCCACTAGATTTTGAGTCCTCCTCATCCTCTATAACCATATCCTTTGCTTCTTCACCTCCATATCTTCCTAGCTAGACCTTGTATCATGGCCACTATTTTCTTCTAATTCTCGCAACTCATAGGCAGTAGATTCCTACCTCTTAAATAATTTGATTATTTTCCATGCTATTGGAAGTTTTATGGATGTTCCATCCAACTCATTCAATGCATAAGTAGCCTTATCAAATACTTGTCTTACCACATAGGGTCCAAACCATCTTTTGGAAACTTTACAAATGACACTATGCTGATTGTCTAAACTGCTATCATAAACCAATATCTAATCCCCATCTTGTATGGTTCTTGCCCTCAATCTATGTCTTTTCTCAATGTTCTATATCATTGCTTCCGTTAACTTTGCAATTGCTATCTTTATGTCTTCTGAATTTCTTTCCAACTATCTAATACGTAAGGCCAACAACTCCTCTTCCAAAAATAGCACACTCCATGTGAGTGTCATCTCTTCTATCAGCATGATAGGTTTTTTACTATAGATCAATTCAGCATGCATATATCTTATAATAGCACTATGAGTTGTTTTGTTAGCCCACAAAGCATAAGGGAGCAATCATGGCCACTGTTTTACCTTCTCTCCGCATGCTTTTGCTAATGCCTTCATAATAGGTGGATGGCCTCTTTCACTTTTTCCATTTCCTTTGAGGTTATAAGTTGAAGCTAAAGCAAGCTTTATCCCCAACCATGCAAAGAAATCATGAGCTTCATTTGCATTGAGCTCACCCCTATCTGATATACTTTTTCCCAGACAACCATACCAACAAAATACCTCTTCTAAGAGAAAAGTACACACTGCATTTGTTGTCTTAGTACGTAAAGCTCTCCCATCCACTTGATTAGTCAAGTATTCATGGAAAAGTACAAGATATCTCATTCAAGGACCTGTAGACATCGTGACTAAATCCACCACCCACTTAAAATGAAGAGACAAGGGATATGTGGGTTGCAATCCATCCCGATGTCTCACAGATGAATAAATTTGACATGTCGTATACGTTTCCACAAAGTGAGAAACATCCTTATACATACCTTGCCACCATTAGGTTTCCTTGATGTTTGCAAAAGTACCCCAAACACCTCTAAGGCCAGCCCATAGGCTTTCATGAAATTCTTGCATAACATTTACTTGTGAAGCTATATCACCCAAAACTCACAATGGTATACCCTGTTTCTTTTTAGCATGTTTCCATAAGTGTCCATCTTTTAAGGAAAACCCATCGGCTTTTCTCTTGATCTTCTTAAACTCCTCATCTGACCATTCGTCTCTCTTTGTTAATGTACTGAGGTGTTGCCCAATTCTCAGTTACTCTCCTGCATATTTGTTTTCCATAAACACTTCTACACAAGATACAAAACATCTAAAGTGTCTTCTCTTTGTTGTCCAAGCTTCTATTAGTGTTGTATCAACTCCTTGGATTGCTAAATTCACTCTTACAACATCATTTTTACTTGCAAGAAATTTGTAATATTTCTACAGAAAAATATTATAAGACCCTAGATCCCACGCAAAAGCAATTCGAAGTAATCTCCCGCAACCATAAAATTTTGGCCTAAGTGCTCCCCTCGTGTAACAACAATATCATCCCCCGCATTGTGCATAAGGAACCGTGTGCTTGTAACCTGCAAGACACTGTAGAAACTCCCCTTCAAGGGGAAAAGGGATAATCAATAATTGCAATTTTTTTTTATAAACTCCCTCTCCTCCCGTTGCATGGCGTTGAGAGAGGGAGTGTGTAGGAGTTATGGAGGGGCATGGGGAGGGAAGCATGCAACTGCCACTTGTGTGGCCACCCCCACACCCCCCTAGCTTCACCTTATATAAACCCCCCCTCCCAAGGTCGGGGGGCATCGTCTGGAGTTGCCCGCCGTCAGTTGCCACCAGGCTACCACAGTCATCGCCAGGCTGCCGCCACCATTGGCAACATCCTCCTCTCCCTCACACGATTCATCATCGTCATCCTCACCATCATCACTCCATTCGTCATCACCATCACATCTTCTCATGTCATCTTTGATCATCCAGAAGCTTGAGAAGTTTCTATTGAAGCTCCTCTAGACCAAGTTCACCCATGGCTCCCAGGATTTTTAGACCGTGTCCTGCAAGGCCTATTTCCTGTGTAGCGAAGGAGATCTCGGGCAGTAGTAACTTCAGAACTCATAAGGGAGCCAAGGGAGAGTTTACTGAGTCGAAATTTACTTCGTCAATGGCTCCTTAGCAAAAGTGGAGAGGAACGCACACGGGAGCTTCTACCCAAAGTACAAGAGTGGACACCCCAATATTAAATGCCCAGGTTTCGAAAAATATCCCCGCATGGAAAGGATGCATAAAGCATGTTTTAATTCACATAGGAAAACTTAAATGGATTGGAAAATTTATATACTTGTTTCGATTTAAAAAGTTCAGTTGCATGACGAGGTACTTGCATTTTCTTGCACTTCCATGGTCAAGGGTAGTCGCATTTTTGAACATATGATGCATAAGTTAAAAGATGCAACTGTGCAAAGGTGTCTTTGTTGCATCATGCAAAGGATAGAGCATATAGCACATGATGCACTTATGTAATAAATACCTAGTTGTGACTCGTATATAGGAGGATTGTAGAAGGTCATTTAATGATGACTAAATAGTTGCAATGAAAGGAAAAAGGATTATGAACTTTGACAAAAAAAAAAACATATAGTATGCAATTTGCATGCAAGGATAGTTACATTTTAGGTTGAGTTAAGTGATAACGGAAGGATAAATCAATGATGTATTAATTGGCATCTGGTAATGAAAGAATGATACATCCATGCATTGAGTTCTTTTATCAAAATTCACAATTGGGTAAGGATGCATCTTCATCAAGAATACAAAAGCTTGAAATTCCATGTATAAACGTAGGGTTTATAAGAAATAGTTCTAAATGTCAATCAAAATCGTATAGGGCAAGGGAAGATGGGAAGATCATTGTAGTTGCATAAAGGTGAAAGGCGTATGGTCTTGAAATTGCATATTCGCATGGAATGACACATCTCATACTCCTTGTAGTTACTTACATCTTTTAAGGGAAGTACTTGCAAGTTTAGAGGAAAGTATTTGCATCTTCAAAGGGAAGATCATCTTTAATCGTAAGTTGGTTAGATCAACTAAGTAATTTGCGTGTAATTTGAGTAGCTTACATGAGTTTCATAAAGGCATGAATAGTTAGCGTATGACAATCACCTCAATATGCTAGGTTAGATTATGATAAAATTCTACTTAGTATCGCACTTAGGATGCCGATTTAATATTTTCAATCTTAAAAGTTCAACCCACATTCACGAAGTGTTAGGGTTATCAAAAAAACCATGCAAGAATGATCTAGGGTTCTCACCCTAAGGATCAGATGACCAAATTCTAGACTTTTGCAAGGAATTTAGGGACCCTAGGGCCAAAATTATTAACCTAGTAGGGTTAGGGTTTCAGATTGGGTCAATGGGACTCCCAAACCCTATATCTTGATCAAAGGTATTCTTGATCAAGAAATATCGTATGATGAGAGATATAATCCCTCAAGTTAGGTACTGACACCTATCTCGTCCAACAAGCCTGCAAGGCCATATGCTCTTACGTCTAAATCACAAGTTAGTACTACTACATCTTAGACCAAGGTTGGCGAGTTCTAATTACAAATTAGTTCTCTAAGAATTGAGTAGTTGCCCTACTACAACACTCCCTCTTGGGAGATGATTTGTCAAGCTTAGGGCAGTGGTGAATTTCCAAGAAGCAAATTGGCCAACCAAGTTAGGACAATGGGGTTGTCCAAGATCTATTCAATTATAATATAAGGAAACCTAAGGTAGTGACAATTTGGGGTCAACAGGGTATAAACCCTAACCCAAGGAAAAAGGGTAAACAAGCAACCCAGCTTGCTAAACCTTTGGGATCTTGCCAAGTCACAAATGATCCAAGATCAAATGCTAGAAGTATTCGGGAAGTAGGAATCACACCTTAGCAGTTGGCCGTGCGAACGACAACTGGAATGCTCGTGATTGTACACTTAGGTGCACTGTTTGTACTTCTTTGCTCAAGGCACTAATTCAGGAAAAGCAACTAATGCTTCAGGTTAAAAGCCTGGAGGGAGAGGTTCCAGAGAGGGTCGCTACTCCTCACTCTTGTACTATGAGTTTTAGAGAGGGTGGCTCAAGTATGTGTTGTGGAGACAATGATATAGTATCTCTGTCTCGTCGATTTTTTGGATACTTGTCACCTCTAGGATTTGTCATGTCTGTAGGGACATCTAGTCCCATGAGTCTAGTTTTGCTCAATCGTCTGCAGCACGTGGCACCCCTATGGATGGTACTCCAAGAGATACTATCCCTGTAGGCATGGGAGACACACATGGGTCTCTTGGTTATAACCAAAAGCATGGTTATCGGTGGGAGAGGCTACATCTTAGACATATTCTAGTAGGATATAGGTACCTCATAGATGATAGAACATGTGTTGTAATCATGAATGATGAGGAGAGGAGAGTGATGTCTTGCATGAGGGAGTTGTGCCAACAAGTGTTTAAGAACAATGTTTTAGACCATTGGATGAATATACCCAAGGCGAGCAAGGACTATGTAGTGGCCTGCTTGGACAAGGAGTTTTCGATACCTACTATGGCAATAGAGAGATTCTCCACTAGGTGAATGATAGAGAGAGTGTGTGTGTATATGTCACACAAATGATCAAAAGGGTTGTGCATCATCTCGGGAGTGGTAGCCATAGGACTTATGAATAGGACTTTGTAAGTTTTATTTTGGTTCTTCTCGCTTTCCTATTTGGAATGTCACTTTTACCAACAATCGATGGAGAGGCATGTGCAAATCACATTATTAAAAAGGAAGATGATGTGCACTCCGCGAATCCAAGTGCGTGTAATAGATCCTCACCATTTGAAAGCTTGTCCCAATGCAAAGAATTGTTGAATGAACTCTGCAAACAATAAGTCAATTCTCTTGTTAGTACTCATTAGTTTTTTTAATGATGGATTATGTATAGGGGACTAATTGTTTGCAGAGTCCATTCAACAATTCTTTGCATTGGGACAAGCTTTCAAATGGTGAGGATCTATTACACGCACTTGGATTCGCGGAGTGCACATCATCTTCCTTTTTAATAATGTGATTTGCGCATGCCTCTCCCATCTTCCATGTAGCATTCCTTTAATGTACTTATCATCTTTTGTATAAAATTACACTTTGCGATATTTACATATAGATTTTTATGTTTGTTTTGTCTCTCATCTCCATGGTTCCATGTAATTTCATGAGTTGTTATCACTAATCTTGTATGAATTTTACGAGTTATCAATCTTATGGTTTTAGGAATTTTACATGTGTCTTGAAGACAATTTCATATCCAACATGTAATTGCTTTACAAAATATTACACAGCACATGGTGCTATGGATGGCAGCTACCCTACCATAATTTCTTTTTCCTTTGTAACCATTGCTATTTGCATCACAAATTTACTACACACGTCACTATTAGTATCACAATTAGCATCGCTATTTGCATCCATTTGCAACTCTAATTGCAACACTAATAGCGATGCAAATAGCAATGCTCTCTGTGAATGAATTTGTATGGATGCTTATGCCGACTCTTTTAATGACGATAGGGCCAATTTTTTAAATAAACATTTACATGACTTTGAACATCACTATGAGGCTTGTATCTTGTAGTGCAAGTTTCAAGTGCAACAGAGTCAAGTGTGCTTCATTGAGTCCTTTGATGAATATATCTACAATCATTTGATCACTTGGACAATGTTCAATCATGATCATGCCTTTCTTTACTTCATATTAAACATAATGATAGTGCACTACAATATGTTTAGAATTGTTATGTTGAACATAGTCTTTAGCTAGACTAATAGCACTTTGGTTATCACATCAAAGTGGTGTGCTAGACAGAGGAGGATGGCTAATATCTGATAGAACTTTTCAAAGACATACTAACTCTCGAGCCGCTAAAGATGCAGCTACATATTCAGCCTTTGTAAGTAGTGGAAACAATAACAAAACGTGTGTTTTTATAGCTCAAGAAACAAGACAACCATTGATAAAGAAATAATTTTCACTTGTAGAATGCATACATAAGTGAAAGCTTGCCCAATCTACATCTGTATAACCCAAAAGTTGAAGTGAATGTAGAGAATCAAAGTTTTGATGGCGCCAATAAACCAACCCAAAATCTTTAGTGCCTTTCAAATATTTCAAAACTTGTTTAGCTGCAGTCCAATATTTAAGACATGGAGAACTAAGATGTTGTCCAAGAAAATTTGCAGCAAAAAGAATGTTAGGGGGAGAATTTAAGCCAACAGGTTGAAGACATCCAACAAGATTAGCATAAGGCTGATGTAATGCTACTTCTCTATTATTTTGTAGAAAGTGTGAATTTTTGGTAGAGTTCACAAGACAATGAGTAGTAGCAGGATGTGCAAAACCCAAACCAAACTTTTGAATAATATCTTCAATGAACTTTGTTTTTGCAGTAAATAAGTACGGTATCATCCACATATAGATCAAGAATAACAAAATTGTCATTGTAGTGCTTGAAATATAAGTTAGGATCTTAAAAAAGGTGATAAAACCTTGTTTTGTATAAGGAAGAGATCAATCTTTTGATACCAAGCTCGTGAAGATTGTTTGAGACCATAAAAGACCCGATGAAGTTTGCAAGTAAGATTTTCGTTATGTTTGACTACAAATCCCTCTACTTGCTCCCTGTATATCTCTTCCTTTAAATTTTTGTTAAAAAAAGAAGTTCTCACATCCATTTCTTGAAGCTCAAAATCAAAGTGAATAAGAAAACTAACAAGACCTGAATATTGGTAATACAAACAATAGGTGAGAAAGTTTCTTGATAATCAGCTCATGTAATATGTGAGAAACCTTTGGCAACTAGCATTGCTTTAAATTTGTCAGCAAATGTTCCATCTACTTTTGTTTTAGTCATATAAATCCACTTGCATTTAATAGCAATACGTCGAGGTGTGGTAACTCAGTTGGAACCCATGTACATTTAGAGAGAAAAGATTCATACTCAACTTCCATAGCCTCCTACCATTGTTCTTTTTGTGGGGATGACATGGCGTTACTAGAAGAGACAAGGTGTTCACAAATATTGAGAGCATTCTCAAGAATATCAACATCATAACCATGGCAAGTACCATGTTGATTATCGATTGGAATATCAACATGAAAATCAACATCAAGGTCATCATTAGCAATAATAGGTACACGTTGTGAATCTTGATTTGGTTAAAATATTATCCCGTGAAGGAGGTTCATCATCATGTAGAAAAGGTAAAGAAGTGAGTAATAAAAATTTTCAAAAGTTTGAAAATATGAAATGCAAGGAGTTTCACCTATCCAAGTAGTAATTAGTATTTTATGAGAATGAGCAATTGTATGAAGATGACTTTACACAAATGTTGCTCTTAATACTACTTTAGCCAAGAAATATCAAGATAAGCCAGAATGAATGAGCATACATCGCTGGCATTGAGAATAGTCGTGCTTTTATATTTAGCAATACCATTTTGTTGAGGAGAGTAGGAAACTGTATATTCACGATGGATACCTTAACTATTACAATAATCATCAAAATCATTTGAAATGTATTCTCCACCATTATCACTACAAAGTTTCTTGATGCGTTGACCAGTATGAAGTTTTGTAGCTCTTTGATATTACCTAAAAGATAATAAATCTTTTGATTTGTATTGCAAGAGAAAAATAGTAGTGCATCTTAAGAAATCATCAATAAAGTCATGAAATACTGATATTAAGATTTTGATGAAGGAAAAGGTCCACAAATATAAGTGTGAATAAGATCAAGCAAATTTCGAGAATGAGTTGTAGTGGAAATTAAAAAGGATTTCCAAAAATTCTTTCCAAGTGTACAATATTCACAAATATCCATATGAGGATGAGCTTTCAACTCCATATCTTGAACAAGGTCACATTGATAAAGATCAACAAGCTTAGAAAAATCAGAGTGAACAAAGCAATGATGCCACATTTTTCTATTAAGATCACTACGATCTGTAACAACCATTTGTAACATCTTCATTTAAAGATAAGTCAAAAAGATTATCATTTCGAGGAGCAACAGCTATGGTTTGGCCATCTTTCTCAATGCAACACTTGCTATGGTGAAAACTAACAAAAAGACCAAGATCCATAAGTCTTGCAACATAAAGAATATTCCTTTGCAGATTTGGGATATGTAAAACTCCACACAAAATTATTGTTGAAGAAAGAGTACCGACATATAAATCACCTATACCTTTGACTTAATAGGTTGTGTCATCAACAAGGTAAACCAATTTCTTGATAGGAATAGACTAATAATTATGTAACCATTAGGACTTACATGTCATGTTTTTCGTAGCACCAGAATCAATAATAAAAAGAGATCCATCATGAATATCAAATATCCTTCCCGGGGAGATAAAATAACTTACACAATTTGCTTCTTCAGTAGGATTGTCATGTATAGCAGCACATGCTCTATTACGATCTGAATCAAAACACCTCCTTCTATGGTTGGATGATCACTCTTTTTGCAAGGGTCACAAGGGGAATAATATCTGAATAAATGTGGTTTTTTATTTGTAATACCATGTTCTTCATCATATTGCTTTTTCCAACAATCATCTATAGTGTGACCATTTCCATTGTAATAAGAACAATGCTTGTTAGGAAACTTGAGACAAGAAAAGTTACCACCATGATGACTCCTACATATAGAGCATGAAAAAGGGATGCCTTCGAGCAAGTAAAGCTTAGTCGATTTTTTTTTACTATGTGTTCTCTTGTGAGATCATAATTGTTTCCGGATTTGTGTGTTGTTGTTCATGTCATTGTGAATATTCAATCAAAGATATACAAGCTTGATAAAAATTGATCCCATCTTTGTTAGATAATATTATCATAAGTAGGATCCTTTACAATATCACGAAGTTATGTTATCAATTGCTTTCGTGGAATAGCATCACCAAGAGCAGCAAGCTGATTGATAATATTCTCTTGAATGATTTGATATGTGTTGTCATAGAAGTTTAGATGTTGTATTGTAACTCAGTGAGCTGACTACAAATATAAAGTATTTTTATAATAGATTTGTTATCAAAATTTGCTATCAAACATGGGGGATTCACTAGTAGTAATAACGAGACGTCACCTACGTGCAAGAAATATATGAAAATAACCCTTATCTACCCCCTATTTATGGGACCTCACCTTATAAAATGTACATTCCTTCCCTTAAATAACCCCCCTTTCTTACAATCACACGGTACCATATGGTAAACCCTAGTGGACCCCTCGGGCTATCAAGTATTCCTATATAGCTTTTGAGGTTGAAGGATTACATACATCAAGCATAAGAGATTCTTGAAGATTAGAAAGAATATACCGACGAGGTGCTTTGTTACATCTGACCCACTCATTATAAATAGTTTGCCATTCCTCAAAGATATGTCATTTAGTTACAGGGGTATTACCATGAACCTGATCAATTAGTTGAGGCGGACATTCATAATTGCCAATAAAAATATCATGCAAGTCATTGCCTTCAAGAATTAGGAGCATCTTTACTTTCCAACCAAGGAATCCTTGTCCTTGAAAGTGAGGAATAGAACATTGTGTAGAAGGAAATCCATTGACGATTATAGAAATCGACATAGCTAGCTAAGAGAATACATACAATATGAGATCACAGAACTACATATTATATACGAAAAGACGAGATGAAAGTGTAGCACAACAAATCGTATGCAAAAGCTATGTTGTAAGAAAAGACTTTTACTTCAAAAAGTATACTCCAAAAGAAAAAGACCCAAGGTAGATGAAACATAGGCAAGAATAAAGTGACCCAAAAGAGATAAAACATGTGAGAGCAAAAATTGGTTCAACATAGATGACAAATATGAACAATGCTCAAAACGCTATCGCTTTACTTTTTGGCCAAGAATAGATGATACTGTGGCTAATTTTGGTAGAAACACAAAAATGCAAGAGTAAGTAATTGTAATGAAACTTGTGTCGTAAAAGTCCACACGAAAAGCTATTTTCCTATTTCAAGTCCACTTTACCTGAATTGGCATAACTTTTAGGGTGTCCAAGCAAGGCATATTTATAATTCAACATATCTACAATCTAAATGATGATTGAGTAAGCTTCTTCTATGCTTAAAATTTGGAACATAAGATGCTCATAACAGACACAATACATCAAATATAAGCATGAAAAGAGCATGAATCAAGAATTGAAGAGATACTACACAAATATACTTCCTGATTGTCTTCTTCACGAAAGTCATCGTAGTTGATTGTGATAGCTCTGATACCATATTTAGATGTAGAGAGAGAAGATATGTAGAGATGTGAGAGGGAGAGAAGAGACATTCCATGTACACTCCTAAAGACTATATCATATTGATCACAATCTACATATATATATATATATATATGCAAGACCTAGTCTAGATAGAGTGAGCTATATATAGCTCCAACAGGAGGCACTGGAGTGGAGTGCCTCTAGCTATTATCAAGTTCACCTTGTTTTGCATCTTAGGATGCAAGGACAAGACATCTAACCCTTTTTCTTGAAAAGTTTAAGTAATACAAATTAGGGTCAGGTATGCAATAGCATTGGATTCTCAAGCCAATTTTGTGTATGTCTTAAGTGATACTATCTAAGCCTTATATATGCCTCCCCCTATAAGTCTAGAATTGTCTTGAAGATCTTTCATTACCTTGCTATTTGTCTTTGTGCTATAATAGCTTTAGACATTTGTATTTCATTAAGAGGCAAAGAATCAAAAGTGACTGCTACGGTTCTAGCTATTCCAATTGAAAGCATTCGTTGTCTATCTTGGTTCAAATGGATTAGGATAACAATCTCTTGAGCTTGTGTCTATGTGCAACCATTTCATCTCTTAGTCATCCTTACCTCTTCTTGTTGTCCTCACTCCCTAGAAGTCTTCCCACATTCACAGTCTCGGGGCATGACACTTCAACACCATGCTAATTTCAATGCTTTAAAAGCATAAAACTTCAATACCATAAAAATCAAGTAGATTAATCATGGCATGCAAATCATTAAGGCAATCGGACGAAGGCAATCAGACTAAAGGATCAAGCATTAATCATTGTCTATGAGGTCTCAATGTCTTTAAATGGTGTCGATTCTTAGGACCAATCCATTTGTAAGCATTGTTTGGATGAAGGAAATTGGACTAAAGGATGAAGCATTAATCATTGTCTATTAGGTTTACAATCGAGTCCATACCGTGTTGTGAAATGAGAAGGGGAAGATTGGTGAGGCAATCTGATTTCTATTGATATCCTTAGTGATCTCATTGTTATCACTAATCCTATATTGTTGCTCTTTGTGGGACTCACGATTCTTGGACTTGGATAAGGAGTTGCAAAAATTGTTGATCTCATTGTTAGTTTGTCCAAGGAGGTGCCAAATATCAGGACGAATTCATTGTAACCATTGTTCTCCTCATCCAAAACAAACAAAAGGCCTACCAAACGGCCATGGAGTTCATACATACAATCATAGAAATTCGATATGGCTAAAAGCTTACGCGGCTAGTTCACATCATGAGAGAGAGGGAACCCGACCAGAAAGGATATGTCGATTCACTCTTGGACCTTCCCTGCCATCGCCGTTTGCCTTGCCCTATCCATCTACGTAGTCCTCTTCTCCACCAGCTTCCTCTATTATTTTTCACACGCGGGCCCGTGATTGATGTCATCATAATTTTCATAACGAATGTAAAATAGCTACCTCTATTAAAAAGCAGTGCATGTCGAAAAGTGCTTTTTTAATTTTTTTTTCTTCGAAAAACTTTGTTTCATTCCGTAACGTGACTTCGTTTTGTAATGCGAATTCTCAAAAATCTCCGACAAACTTCGTTTTGCAACGCGATGCAACGCAAAAAAAGATAAATGTGCTTGTTATTTCTTCCATGCAGTTCATGCTTGCTACAATTAGTGCTTAATTGGGTCATTTATCACCCTTTCAAAAAATAAAGACTCATTGCATGGTTCCATTGTTAAGAGACCATTAGATGCATGCAATCACAGGACACATGGTAGTTCATTGGACATATAACTTAGAAGCTTTTGTTTGTTTAACCAATATATAACTGGTTGTAGCTTCTTTTTACAATTGGAATGGAAGATTCAATATCATCTAGATGGTCCTCTTTTACAATATCACCTAACATGTAGTAAACCTCATACACGAATATCTTTCAGTTCACATTGTGCATCATCTCTACATAGTTGATATGATTGTACATCTTCTAATGTCCTTGCTTACCCAAACTTTGTACTCTAGGGGTTCATTATATGTAAACCCTCTACATCGCTTGCATTCAAGGACTATTTAAAAATACCCTTATCTGTGAATTCCTTAGAAATAAAATACACCCATTTTCAATTCAATTTGTAAGTGATAGCCTTGTGAATGTAAAAATAATGTAAAAAGTATATTCTAAAAAACACTTCTTTTGATCCTACATGATATGCTTACATATTTGTGAGTGATCCCCCCCCCTCCCCCCCCCAAGGTATTATATAAACTTCTTCAATGTATCATCACTTTGAAAGTGAATAGTAAAGTCCTCTTCTTGCATGCTCATCATTCTTAATGACTTTGCTAATGTAGACTTTGCACTCTTGTTTTGTGAGCATTTTCCTCTCTCTAAACTATTTAGCGCATGTGGCATGAACACCTAAAAATATGCATACATAATTTAGATATTTACCTAAAAATAAGTAACTAGCTTTTATTTGTTAATTTTATACACATTTTATAATCACATTGATTTTTATTTCTATTAAGTTAACTGTCACAAGCTAATATTTGTGATCTCATAAGAAAATTGTTGAAGATTGTTAAATAGGAATGCCTACATCATTTATGATATATAGTAAGAACTAATTTCTAGAATATTTCTAGCCTAAGGATGCTAATGACAAATACTACAATTAGGAGATGCACATAGCTTTGTTTGGTTGATAAAAGATCCCTAGATGACAAGTTCTTAAAGACTTGGAAAGTAGTAAAGGCCATTGTTCTAAAAATCATTTAGACCATGAGAAACAAGGTTTTGATAAAGAAGAAAAATAACTTTCCAATAGATATTATGTTTAAAAATATAAAGCAATGCTCTGGCTCTACTTATAAGGGCACTTAGGAAAAACGATCAAGTCTTCAAGGTTTCCTTTAAACATCTAGCTAAGAATTGAAGCATTCTAGCTTAGCTACATCACCCAATTTTATGTTTGTACATACTCAATATAAATTCTATTTCATAGTAAACCATAGCAGTACACCAATCTAAGATCTTTTCTATCACCTTAAGATATATTTTTTCTAATCATGAATGTGTTGGTATAGAATACATGTAGTCTAATACCATGGTACTATATCCTAACATTTATTTGTTTCTGACCTTGAACATCTTGGTGCAGAATACATGCAACTAGTACTAAGATGTTACTAAAATCTATTGATTTTTTTCTCCTAATATATGTTCATTTGTAATCCTAAACACATAGGTATAGGATGCATGCAAACTAGCACCAAGTTATTATTACTACTATCTAGCGTCAAACTTTAAATATTTATTTCTTATTTATATTTGCTAAAATTGAATGCTTAAATATCTATTTTTAATCATATTTATAAATTATCATTTAGTTCTTTGCTATGAATGAATTATCAATTGAAAGGTTTGGTATATACATGGAAGTATATCTTTAGTTCGAAATAATTCTTTCATTTGAAATATTGCTTCATTCAAAAAAGAATTTTGTATATGAAAGCATGCTTTTGTACAAAAGAATGATTTTCTTATAAAAGATAAAAGAAAATATTAAAATGAAGGTATTATATGGAATATGTGGGAGTATTGAATGTATATTTTTGCATAACATGATTGTATAAATAGATCTTAGGCCTATGTTTTCATCCTCTCATGTGAAAACACTTCTTTCTTAATTTGAGCACATATTTTCACTTAGAATTGAAATATTACTTTTTGATTTGCACCTCTTTCAATATTGGACAACTCCAATGAATTTTGTAGTTCATGTTTACTCCTCATGTCCCATGCTCCAACTACATTGATTGTGCTCTTATACCAAATAATGAAATTGAAAAAGGCAATGATAGAGATTGGATGGGAAAGATGGAGGGTTCAATATTCTTCTTATTTTTATTTTTCATTATTCATAAATTCATTCTCTTTATCTTCTTTGCATACTGTTTGATATAAAAGTGGATAGTTCTCCTATTGACTTCTTCATATAGTAGCTCATAGTATCTTCTCCTACTTTACTGCTCCATAGGCATATAGTAATAAGCCAATATGAATATATTTACAACCCTCCCCTAGGAGCTATTTCAATTTTGATGGAAAGCAAACATTTGATTGGACCACCCAAATGAAAGTGCAATGTCGGTAATTGTTGTCGAATCAAACTACATAATATACATGTTGATGTAGGAGGGAATAATACTCCATTATGAGTTGAAACAACAACTTGAACTCATGTAGTTTTGTTGCTAATTTGATGTTTCCATGGAGATTAGTTGAGATAGTTTGAAGAGACCTCTAATCTCATGTAGGGAGTTGTATAATTACATCGATATATTCCATTTGTCTTCTTTGGTTATACTACAACTACTTTAATAATGATATTGAGTTTGAAGGCCATCTTAGAAAAACACTACATCCTGTAAGGTTTGTTATTGGTGGAACACTCTTCTCACATTGTCATATTCTTATAGCTTTATGAGGGGTGGGGACTAGAGAGGTGCCCTAAGTGGTGCATAGATTTGAAATAGAAAGTGGACTGGCACATGGCAATCATGCAAGTTTTCGGCCCAATATAAGGATAATGTTGGCATAATCAGTCTTAGAGTTATCTTAATTACTACAGGTGTAATTTATCTCAATGAATTATTGCGGGCGTACTTCATTATGTTAGTGTTTCAGTCTTGGCTTGGTGGACAATTTTGAGGGAATAATCCAACACTTCTTCACTCAACAGTGCAACACCTTCATCTAGTTGAGGCCACTACGTGGCATTTGGTTATAGTAATTATAATCACCTTCCAAAACTTTGTTTTGATTAGGTAAGGACTCCATCCATGTGCAAGGTCAATCCCCATTTCCATTTTAACACCTTCATGTTGATCATTTTTTGGTTTACTCATCTATAACTTTGTATCCCATGGGTCACATGTTATGTCTTGGACATAGGTGACCCTTCCTACCACAAAACAAACACGCACACACACACACACACACACACACACACTCTCTCTCTCTCTCTCTCTCTCTCTCTCTCTCTTTGTGGCATGGGTGGAATTCATGCCACAAGATTTCACATAAATATGAAAGTTTTGACTTTAATTTGAGTAGATCAAGAATCTATTCATCGCACCGTGAATATAAAAATCTATCTTAATAGAAGGAGAGAGTTTGTTTGTTAAGAATACTATCTCAATCGAGAAGTTAAATCTTGACTAATTATAGATTTCCATTTGTACAACACAAGAATAAAATACTCAACTAGAAAGGACCCGCTTATCTCATACAAAAGAGACAATCATCTCTCCATTAGGATACTTATTTATTATACGGAACAACTATGCAACAACATGTATACAATATATTATTTCATTTATGGATTTGGTAATCAGCAAGCTATGAAAAGCTTTCTAAACCTACTAGTGGTTCCAAAAATTAAAAATTTGCAAATTCTTTATCCTTTTCTCTCTTTTTATGTGTGCCTTCATATTGCCTCCTCTCTCTTTCTCTCTCTCTCTCTCTCTCTCTCTCTCTCTCTCTACACACACACACACACACACGCTATCGAAGGGTTTTCGAAAGCAAAGTCGCAACCGTAGAGGACCTTGACTAATTTCAAGATAGAAGATTAATCATATGAATAAGCAAGATGAGAGGATTTGTCAGCAGCAATAGATCTTCCAATGGAACCACTTTACAAGTAACTGGAGTTCTATGAACCAGAGATTCTAGTATTTAGAATAGCACCAAGAAATTCGCTATATGCAGCTTGATCGAACATAAAATCTCCTACTATGTTAAGTACAGCAACTGCACCAAGGTATCCAGAGTCATCATTCTCAATGTTGGAAGTAGTTCTCTCCTTGTTTCCCAAAGAAAATCAGCAACGTTCTGCTTGAGGAAAGCCACCTGTTCAAGAACTCGAGCTACTACTTCCACATGTGCTTGGTTTATCCACAAAGAGGACATTGGGAAAAAGAAAAACAATCTGCAGCAAACTGATACAACAGGTTAATTGGGATCAAGATGAATGTGTTTGTACAGTGAAATCGATCCTTAATAGAAGGCGCACTGAAGTAGGGAACTACTCTTTTTCTCTCTCTCGGAATGGTGAATTGTAGAGAATCTCTAATGGCATAGAGGAAAGGAAAATATCTGAGAATGTGTACATATATCTGTGTGTCTATGTGTCACCGAGAGAGACACTGTGGTTGTGGTTCCCATTAAATCCAAAGCAAGATCTCAATAGAGGCTTTCAATATGCAAGAGTTCCTTTCTACCAATGGCGAGCCTCCAGCTTCCTATACAGAAGGCACTACCTCTGTGGTTTACGACAAACTGCCTCTTGTGTTCTCCGACCTTGATAACGATGAACTAGAGAGAGCGTTTTCTATTTTCTCAGGAGAAATGCTTAATCATGGAATCAAGAGAATTGTCCTACAATATCCCAAAGCTGAAGTCGAATTGTTCGATCTTTGAAATACATAGTCTAGTAATGATGTTGGTTTTTCCCGACCGACTGATCCCCAGGGAAGATGAGCTTATACTTAGCGATAGGGAACATTGTTCGTCCTCCCGACTTTCGATCTTCTTCTCCCCCAAAAACTTCTCGATTCCCCGCTTTTTCTTCCCCTAGGCCCGATATATTGCGCTCAAAAAAGCGGCCCCTTTTCTTTACCAGAAAAGCGGCCCAGTCACTCCCATTCTTGACGCTGTTCGTTGCTTTTCTTCTACTCTCCCCTGTAGTATGTTGCTATTGTCTCATAATCACCCTCATGCTCTCCACGTTCAAAGTGCAATACACCTATGCTGCAGCTCAATAGACACTTTTTCAGGTCATTTTTCACACCAGATTCAAAGCCATTTTGAATGCATCCAGTGCTCCACTTATATCAGTAGATACCAAAAACTCTATCATTTCCATCCAAGCCTCAGCATCGTTTGGACTTATTTTTGTTGCCCTTTTGAAACTCTCCAATGCTTTCTCTATTCTCCCCTGTAGGACATATATATGTCCCATTGCCTTAAGGCATTCACAATTCTCAGGCTGAACATCATGGATGCAAGACATGGACTACTGTAATATGCCTGTGTAGAGACAAAACAGACATAGAACATACAGGTTATAGACAAGTGCACAAATAGAGGGCGTGCACACTCCTCATCACCACAAAGGGGGTTTCAGGCACCCACACACCACTAATCTCATTTCCAATCCAACATATCTAGCAATAATAGGATTTGTGTATCCGTTTTGGTGACATCACCAAAATCAAGCTCGATTCCAAATGCTTCCAGCTGCCCACTCTATGCATCTACCAAAAGCAGTGCTAGCCATGCCTTGATCTCAGACACAAATGGGTACTGAGAGGAAAACTGTAGGAAATCATATATATGTGCCTTATAACTTGGTCCATCCACATAGTTGAACCCTTTTATACAAGCAACTTGATCCCAATCTTTCCATCGTACAACCAGCGAGATGCGGATGGATTCTGTGAACGACACTCAAAAGCAAGGATTCACAGGAATCATCATCTTTGAGGATGGGCTCTGCAAGTGCTTCTACATCAATTGTCACATCCCCAAACAATGAGATAAGCAAAAAATGAGATAAGCAAAGAATGAAGTATCTTAAAGCTGTTTTTATCAGTTGCAGAACCCTTAAACCCATTGTCATTAATTTCCAATCCAGAAGTTGTAGCAAGCACATTGAATGTATCAAACATTATTTGTGCCATCTTCTCTCTATTGGCCTTGGGATTCAGTGGAGCTTCTATGAGGAGGACTAGATGCTCTTCCTTAATGACCTCTATTGTAGCAATTAGCTTTTCAACTTCAAGAACCTCCATTGCAAGATCCAAGGTAGATGGTAATCGATCTTCTAGTGCTTCTGAAACTGATCCAAACTTCCCAAACATATCCACCACTATGCTTTCCACAAATATATTCACTTCCAAACTCCTCTCCACTATACTGGTACACAGAAAAAAAATGCAAAAACAACGATTAAATATGTACAAAGTAACAAATGTCACACACATAACTTTTTGGTGGATTCCACACCCTGGATGCGCAGCAGTACGACATCCACTCCCTCTAATCCTGCGCATCCTCCGGATGGGCCAACTACCCATGATCATTATCGTCGAGATCCACGAATAGATTAATCTCTTTATTGTGTATTTCTGGTATATCAGCAAGATTATCTGTCATATCATCTGTCTCTTCTACTGGAGTTTCTTCTCGTTTCTCTTCTTTTGCACATTTTTCCAATGCATAATCCTCATCATCTCTTTTCTTGAAAATCTTGTTTCTTTTTTCTGCAATGGGCACTTTAAGCACTATCCCATCCAATTCTGTCAGCTCATATGTTGCATTATCAAAGACATGTCTGACTATGTACGGCCCCCAAACCATCTTTTCACCATCTTTCGAAGTGCAGTATGTTGATTTTCAAGGCTACTATCAAAGATAATACCCAGTCTCCCTCTTCTATTGCTCTAGGCCGCAAGCAATGCCTGCTATCAAACCTGTCCTTATTTCTAAGTCTAACAACCTTCAACCTATCAATAGCTAGCTGAATATCCTCTAGTCTTCTCTCCAACTATTGGATCCGAAGAGCTAAGAGCTCCTCTCTCATCAAATCCTCTTGCCAAGGTAAAACTGACCAAGTCAAAGCACAAGTCTCACTCGGCATAACCGGTTTCTGACCATACATAAACTCTGCAGGCATATATCTAGTGGTAACACTGTGAGTCGTACAATCAACCCACAAAGCAAATGGTAGAAGTCTCGGCCATTCTCGAATCCATCCTCTGCATGCTTTGGCTAATGCTTTCACTATCGGCGGATGCTCTCTTTCACTCTTCCCATTTTCCTCTGGATTGTATGCTGTGGTTAGAGCCAACTTGATTCCTAGTTGAGAGAAAAACTCTCTATCTTCATCTGCATTCAATTCACCACGATCTGCAGTGATCTTACCCACACAGCCATACCTGTAGAAAATTTCTTCCAATAAGAACTTACACACTGCATTAGTGGTCTTCGTTCTCAAAGGTCTGCACTCACCATGATTGGTAAGATCCTCTCTAGCCAAATCTGCCATAGACCCATAGGCATAGTAACCAAGTCAACTACCCACTTATAATGAATGCATAGCGGATAGGTCAGATGAAGCTCATCTCGATGACGCACTATGGAATACATTTGACAGTCTCTGCAAGTCCCTACAAAGCGAGAAACATCTCTGTACATGCCTTTCCACCAATATTTTTCCTTGATTTTCTCATAAGTAGCCCACACTCCTCTATGGCCAGCCCAAGGACTCTCATGAAACTCTCTCATCACCTGTAACTAGATCTCTTTATCGCAAACAACCCGCAAGGGTAATCCATCTCTTTTCTTCGGGTGCTTCCAAAGAAATCCATCCTTGAGGAAATAACTATAGGCTTTTCTTCTGATCTTCTTGAACTCTTCATCTGTCCATTCATCTCTTTTTCTTAGTGTACTAAGATATTTGCCAATCTGCAACCAATCTCCAACATAGAGTTCATCTATGAAAGCCACAATATCATAGACATGACAAACATGATCATCCATAGCAACTGAAATTTCTGCATCATCCTCTTCTGCATGTAGTGTCTCCTCATCATCATATCCAGCTCTAGACAACATATCCGCCACTAGATTATTCTTCCCTGCTATGTGTTTAAATTTTGGATTTAATGACTTGTATGCAATCCATCTCAGCATAGCTATATCCGGAGTAGAGCAACTCGTAATCATACCTATCAATGGTAAGTAATCTGTCTCTACCACAACTGAGGCTCCAATAAAGTATTCCTTGTCACATTTGAGATCCGTAACAATTCCCAATAACTCCCTCTTGATTTGCGGATACCTCCTCTGTCTCTCATTTAGGACTTTTGCCCCAAACCGAATAGCATACCTGTTTCCATCTGCATCATCTTGACGCGCAGCCCAGCCTATGCCAATTGGACTAGTGTCAACTATCAATACAATAGGCCTTCTGCAATTATAATCCGCTTTCCTGAGAGTAGGAGCAATCTGCAATAACTTCTTCAATTTTCGCATGGATTTAGTGTGGCTCTCATCCCAATAAAATTTCTGCCCCTTTCGAAGCAGCTGATATAAACAATGTGCTATGTGTGCAAAATGGGCTATCCAAATCATGTAAAACACACAGGATCCAATGAATCTCCGTACCTCTGAAGTGGTAGAACAATAGTCCCTAATCTTGCCTATAGCATCCACCTTCTCAGGTGAAGGTTTCTTGTCATAATACCCACACATATGTCTAACAATGACAAACTTATTTACTCCAAAAATAGATTTTTGCCTTGATAGTGTCAAGTTCACTTCTTCTAACTTGGTCAAAATCTTTTCACAAGCTGAAATATGATCAACCACAAAGTATTTGCATCCCTACCCATTTAGACTCTCATCCTTCTCTTCTTCTGCACACCCCTTAATGGGCACATCATCCAAGAAAGGTAGGGTAAGCTGAGGTATATAATCACGAAGGACCTTATGTATGGCATTCATCATATACACAACTGAATTAGTGGCACCTTGAGACAAGGTACACATCCTGACAAGCCCAATAGGAGTTCTCATAGTGGTTATGTCCCTGCTTTCCAAAGACAGCTGAAACTGATCATATCCTGAATACAAGTCACCTAAAGAATAGATGGCATGTCCAGCAAATGCTTCTGCAAACTCATCCACAACTAGACCTATACCAACATTCCTTATAGTAACTCTATTCACTGGCTGCATGTCCTGTATAAATCGGAGAGTACCATTCTTCTTTTGAACCGTAAACCACCTATTTGAGTATGGTGCAGATGATGGCTCTAGGATTCCCATCCTGATTTTCTCATTCAACAAGTCAATTAACTTTGACACTACAACAGAAACGAGGCATAGACGCGCACGTTAGACGCGCAAAGTCGGGCACGTCTATCAGAGCATTTATAAATGCATGTAAATAGGCGCAAATTTTGCGTCTATATATCCGCGCAAATAGACGGTAATATAGACGCACAATTATTTAACCACCTGAAATTAGCAATTCACATAATTGAAAAACCAAAGTTAATAATTATTTAACCACCTAAAATTGATTCTTGAGCATGCACATATGCGCATGATAAAAACCATAGAATTAAGAATACACATTGAATCATTGAATTAAAAAAATAGAGTTAATAATTACTTTTTCATTGCTCTCTAATGAATGGCAGTTCCTCTAGTTGACAAGCCTGATATAAGTAATTAGTGGCAAGCGACAGAAACCTTACAATTAGTACCAAGCATTGCAATATGTATCGCGTAATTTCTCTATGTATTTGAAGATGATAAAAGATACTTCCTTTTTATTATGGAAAATTCAATGCTTGCTTTAAAATTGACTATTGATTCTTGAATATGCACGTGTACGCATGATAAAAAGCATAGAATTAGGAATACACATATATTGAATCAATAAGCAAATTAAGTATGTTACAGTGAATGATCCATCTCATCTTCAATGAGATCAGCCCTTGCTAAGCTATCTACTTCTAGGTCTATGTTACCAAGAGGTAACGAAACAAATAAGTCTATCCCACTATCAAATGTGTTGCTATATTGCTCAATAACTTCATCAATATCATCGACAATCACATTATTGTCTTCTTCTGCGTTTCCTTGAACATCATCGCAAGGTTCATCTTGTACTATATCACGCATATCATCCATTATGGTGTCATCATGCACATCATCATTATTTGTTGGATTGTCATCTGCTATCTCCATGTCGGTAATATTACCATATATTGGTTTTGAACGATTAGATATAGGGATGACATACCACCATCGGTTATTGTTTACCATTGGATGATACACAACCTGTATTTAAAAAACAAAAGCAAAAAACTTAAGTACTTATTATATTGTGTATATGTATCACATGTATACATATAAAAAAATTAGCCTTTGCATATATACCTGCTCGCATTGTTGAGGTAGTACTAATGTGTCATTCTTGTTTTGGTGAAATTTTGTAGAGTCAATGATTACAAAACCACTTGGATGACATCTGATTGTGCAATGCTCACCATTTGTTACCACTTCTTTAAACCACTTCACATCCAGTACATATATAAAGAATCGTCTGAAGTCAAGCTTCAGAATATCTTAGATCAAGCCACAATAACCTTCCATGGTACCATTGGCAGCCTCGAAGTGAGCAAGGACACCACAATCTTGGGTATTTCTCTTTTTATCTATACGTTGAGTTCGAAGATGTTTACCCTCACACCAAAGTGCATTGAATAATGTGCACTAGTAGTAAAAGATAAAAGATCAAACATGTCAATTATTTATATAAAATAAAACTTATAGAAACAAATTAATTGATAGTATGTCTCACCTTTGATAAGCAACCTCATGCGTATTCCCACTCTTCTTGAGATATATTAATTTCCTCCTCTTTTTCCATTCTCTCCATTTCCTCATGTAACCAATCTGTGTCAATATGACGTGGGAGCGCATTTAGATGATCTGGAAATGAGACATTACGTCCATATCAAGTGCGAAATTCTTGTCTTTTGCTTTTTCTTCTTGCCCTTGCTTCATTATATAGTGTTACCCATTTGCTCATAGCATCACTATTGAGCACACAAAAACTATTTAACTTACGAAGTTCTTCTTTTGTTAGCACTTTACTCATTCCTTTTCCTTGAGGTACTATAGAGGTCATCCTCAAGTCTTCATCATCTTTCCATAGTCATGGTTGAGAGGGATCCACTTCAGCAAGATATTGAGAGATATAAACAAGGGATGATTGCACTAACCAACCCTCAGCCATGCTTCCCTCAGGTCGTGCTTTTTGCCTCACAAAATCTTTCAAGGTTTTCATGAAGTGCTCAAGAAAAAACATCCATCTTACATGAATTGCCCCACAAAGTGCGATCTCATCAATCAAATGTACGAGTAAATGTAATTGAGTTGTCAAAATGGATCGAGGAAAAATCTCCTCCACCAAACAAACCACCTCAATAGATAATACTCGAGCATCTTGCAATGTGTTTGGATCAATTTCCTTCGAGCTCACGTATCTGTCAAGATGTATTTGAGAATTGTTTATTTTTGTGTAGAAATTCAAATATATATAATGAAAAAATACAATGTATACACACCTCACAAGCTCTCCCATCTTGTAAATGATATCACGTACATCTTTGGAGGCACAATGGGATATGCTAGTAGGAAGTACGAACTGAATGTAAACAATATTCATAGATGCAAATTGTCAGTAGAGGAAAAAGTCATCATATCCCAAAGTTTACACATAGTTACACCACTAATTACTATATTCATGGTTAGAGATACCCTTACTTGAATCATTTTGTGCCAATCGTGGGACTTCAAACCAGATAGTTGCTCCACACCTCTTTTCTTTTTCTTTATGAAGGCTCCCTTGAGACATCTCATACATCCTGTGGGTGTTCGAAAGCTATATATTTGTTCCTTCACTACTTTTCCCTCGTTCTTTGACAATATCCAAGGTGCATGGGGTAGCTCAATCTTTCCTCTAGGTCCAATTCGTGGCCAGGCTCGTCTCATGCAACCAATGTTACGTAAATCCTCCCTTACATTAACTGAATCGCGAGCCCCTATCAAGTGATCCCATAATGTAGATACAACATTTTTGAATATGTGCATGGGGTCCAACAAGTGATTGATCTTGAGTTCAGTCCAATACGGAAGACGAAAGAATATAGAGAACCTAACAAACAAATAGTATATTATGTAAACATTTCATCATGCTAAATACTTTAAAGTCAATCGAGAGAAATGCACTTATTACCGACTCATGCCATGTGGAGGGTGGCTGTCGGCATTAATCCATCTCTCCTTCCAATCTCGAATGGTTTGAGATTGTGGAGTCATTCCATTAGTAGGGAGAACATATTTGGGATGGTAAATAGGAAGAAATTGATGATGATTGTCGTAGATAACCTTCTTTAAACGTGCCGGCCTAGAGGAAACTAGAGAGGAACCGCAAATAGGACATGCATGATATCCTGACGTGGTTAAACCTGAAAAAACAAGTGAATTAATAAAATGCAATTGGTTCAAGTCTTGAATTTCAAATATAGAGTTATATACATGTACCTGAACACTCTCCGTATCCTGGAAAGTCGTGCATGGTCCACAACAACATGGCCTTCAATGTGAAATCTCTAGAGGATGTAGATGCACTTGTATCTTGCACCTCAATACCTTCCCATAACATTTCTAACTCTTCAATCAAAGGCTCTAAGTAAATGTCCATGTTTTTTACCTTGTGCTTTCCAGGAATCAGAAGGGACAACATCACATGTCCCTTTTTAATTGCCATGGATGGAGGAATATTATAGTTCACCAATACCACTGGCCATACACTGTATGATGTGCTTTTGATGCCAAATGGATTGATTCCATGCATACCTAAACCAAATCTCAAATTTCTTGGCTCTTCTTTGAAAACGGGCCACAAATTGTCTATATGTTTCCATGCGGGTGTGTCTGCAGGGATCCTCTATTTTCCATCACTTGAACGATGACTAGCATGCCATGACATGAGCTTTCCAATAGACTTACACTTGAACATAAGTTTTATACGTGGAACAATCGAAAAATGTCGCAAAACCTTACGAGGCACATCCATTGACTTCATCTCCACTTCGTATCTTGATTCGTCACAAACAGGACACTCTCGTGCAAACTCATGAATCCCACGAAATAAGACAATCATTGACACATGCATGGATCTTGACATAATCGAGGCCTCCCAGAGATGTCAAGTAATGTCTTGGCTGCTCTCTCTTAGCTGGCAATTTGTTTCCTTTTGGAAGCATTTGTGATAATAACCTACATATATTTTAAAAGTGAGTTAAAAAACCACCAACATATATTTCTGTCTGATTTCAAAATAGAGAGGTTAACAATTAATATTATGATTCGTATATAAGCCAAACTGAATTGATACCTACTTCAATAACGCATCCAAACTGACATTACTCCATCCATAAATTGTTTGCAAGTTAAGTATCTCGAGGGACGCACGAAGAACGAAGTACGTACAACCTTCATACAATGGAGTAGATGATGCTACATATAGTGGATCATCTGGCTTCGTAGAGTGACCTTCTCCCTGAACTGGTTGTGAAAATAGATGGTGTACCATGTTGTCCAAAATCTCATCCTCTACGACTTGATGGGGCATTTCATGAGGGCTACTATCATGGTCGTCAGTCTCTACTCTTCTTGAAGACTCTAGCTCCTCGCGTCGACGTTTTGCAGCCTCTCGACGCCCGGGAGGGAGCATCTGAGGATCTGGCACCGCATCCTGATCAACCACAAAAGGGAGTTTCATGTACGTTGATATATAATTCCCGTAACATAGACAAGCAATCTTAGTGGTAAAAAAAAACAATGAATACTGGTGATTTTTCTTGGTCCCATTCTCCATATAAGCTGAGGTGTGACATTGCAATTCCACGTGCTCGAAAAATACACCCTCGACAACGATCACACATGCATCTAATTTTTCGTCGTAGCCAAGCATTTCGATTATGAAGACGCAATGTTTCATCCTCACTTGAGGATGTGCTCATTGACTCACCAGCTTGCATCGCACTAGGTGATGACGACGTCGACATGATTAAACCTAATTCATGACAACATCAAAATATTTGTCATTCATATGTTTACATAAGATCTTAATTTTAAATACACAAAAATCATCATCTTAAAACTTATCTTAACTTATCTTAACTTATTAAAACTTAAGAAGAATTCACTATCAAAACTTATCTTAAAAACAAAAAAGCATGATAAATCCCAAATGCGCGTCTAAATCCACGTCTGTCTACATGTATATTTTCGCGTCTACCTACGTGTCTATTTTCGCGTCTATACTCGTGTCTATTTGAACAATAGACGCACATATACACGCGAAAATAGACGCACACATCAAAATTCAAACCATATTTAAATCATTTCTTTTCAAACTGCGCCTTTCCTTTCTTGCGTTTTTTGCGGTTTTGAAGCTTGAGTTTAGCTGACATGCAGTCTCTTCATGCCTCACCTAGTATCTTCATGCCTCACCTCCTCATGACTCACCTCTTCTTTCATTTCAAACACACAAGAAGGAAAAAAGGAAAGCCAAGGAGAGGAAGAAAGAGAGAACAAGAAAGAGGAGAACAAGAAGAAGCAGTAAGCAAGCAAACAAGCATCAAGGGAGGGTAACTTACCAAGGAGAGGAAGAAGGAGAAGGAGAAGCGCCACCACCCGCCACACCAAACACCCAAGGTGAGTCTCTCTCTCTCTCTCTCTCTTTGTTTCTCTCTTCCTCTCTCTACTCTGTCTGTGTATTGCTCATTTGTGATTCCATTATAATGTATTGCATTATGTAAATCGTCAATGGTTGTTGTCGGTCCAAAATCGGCTGACCCAGCGCGTCTACATCTCAGTGTAGACGCGGACATAGACGCGTAAAAATTGTCCCCTCTCAGTGCGTCTGAGAGGGCGTCTTACAGCGCGTGTGCTCTGCGATGCACACGCGCTGCACATAAGTTTGACCTGCAGTCTACATGCGATTTTAGACGCACATTGACCTGGGATGTGCGTCTGACAGTGCGTCTGTGCTGCAGGTTAGATGCGCAAATAGATGCACATTGACCTGGGATGTGCGTCTGGCAGCGCATCTGTGCTGCACGTTAGATGCGCAAATAGACGTGCTAGACAGAAAATGAACAACAATGTTATGTCAAAGGCTTAAAAACTGCAATGTTATGTCAAAGGCTTAAAAACTGCAATGTTATACTTTTATACACATTAAAAACTGCAAGGTCCTATTGTGTGACATCACCTAGAGCAGAATCTTGTTGCATGGTATTGATTAACTTCTAAATAGAAGTCTAGTTAGATCTAAAAGTGACAAATTAGGAAATGGTATACTTTTATACACATTTATACAAACATTACATTCTTTACATAAAGTGAGATTGAAACTTGTGTGTTCTACATGTGGATCTCGTGAATTAGAGCCCTCACCTAGGCATATAGGCCTCAATGTGCCCTCTAGTCTATGGATAGTCACCTCCACCCCTCATCCATGAGTTGCTTGTACTGCACAATATCCTCCTATATTTTTTGTATATAAATAAATTTATCTTTTTCCTGTGTTTTTTTTACAGATGTTGTATCCTGGTTTATCTAGCAATGACCCAGATGTGGATGCATGAATGATACATTGGCCTCCTTTGGTAGGGGGATCATTGCATTTTTTGGAGGTTTTCCTAGTAGGGAAGACTTCATGGGAGAGATGACCAGACACCTTGGCCGCTCTCGCACAGCGAACGAGGTGTTCAGTGTCATGTCTGGGACGCCTCTAGCGTCTTTGCCTGGCACTACTTCCCAGACTCCACATGCAGGTACTCCACATACAGGTACTCCATTTGCAGGTACTCCATGTGCTCCACGTGCATCGGCTGAAGTACAAGTATCTACAGAAGCACGTGCATCTGCAAAAGCTCGTGCATCTAGTGAGGCAGAGGGCAATCGACAAAGAGGGAGGAGGGAGAGTCAAGGGGGAGGACGAGGGTTGTGTGGGGGTTGCCTAGGAGGTGGCGAGCGATCACCCTCACCAGTAGATTATGTAGAGGAGGTTGTACGCCATTACTATAGAGTTACAGATGCTAGTGGCATCTTTCATGATGATGAGGGAAGGGATGTAATGGCGTACATGAGGAGCGTTGTGCATGCTACATATAAAGATTGTTTCATTGCCTTCAAAAATCAGAAAAGTGGCTTGTGGCAGGAGATATTGAGGGCAGTCTATAGGAGGTACCCAAATCCTGAGGGTCAGCGATTCTCGGATGATTGGGGACATACAAAAGTGAGGGATATGCTTCACAACAAAAGATCCCACCTCATGACACAGGCCAGGGACTCACTGCGGAGGCTGGAGGAGGGGCGTGGAGCCTACAGCCAACCACCTATGTGCCACCGCGTAGAGTGGAAGAAAGCCAAGAAGAAAGCAGTTGAGAAAGTGAAGAGTCGCCAGCACGCAAAGGCGCGACGGATCCAAATGGAAACAATGGGATCGTCGCATTACGGATCGGGCGGCAGAGAGTTGTGGGAGGCAGAGTTTGTAAGTATATTTTGATTTCTAGTTTCTTTAAATGTATATTTCTTTAAATTCTTTATATATTTTAGTCTAATATATTGTGACGTCTAAGTGTTTGTATATCTCTAAATGTTTTACAGACTACCATCGTTGGTAGGACACCTACCTCTAGAGAGGTAGGTTACCATCGAGGCCATAACCGCGCAACGACATGGCTTAACTTTTATGATGAGGAGGGTCTCATCACTGAGGACCAATACAACCGGGCCATGAGGATTTGACAGCCAGAGGAGGTATGTTTTTCTTACTTTTCTATTAAAAGTATAACTAATTATAACTTTTTCTCTAGCTTGTCTATGTAAGCAACTCTGATCTTTTGTGTGTGTAGGCGAACCCGGATGTGAAGCACAGCGAGGAGGGGGATAGCGATGCTAGTAGCCATGGTGGTACTAGCGAGGATGTTTCCTCTTCAGATTCGTAGAGGAGCACCATACCTCCTCATGAGGCCTTCTTTTCTTGTATATGTATGATATCTCTTTGAGCGTACTGCTTGCGGCCACGCTTTAGGTCGCAAGCACTCAAAACCTCCCTTGTAAATGCTTTGATATATAATGAATACATGGACTTTCACTTTCAATTCTCATGCCCGTAAGATACATTGTCTTTTTTCCAAATACACAATCTGATGTATAGGAGGCGAAAAAAAAACCAGAGAGCATGTGGTTTTTTTTTCCAATTCTATTTTGCGCGTCTATCAGCGCGTCTAATTTGCAGGTAATTCGCGTTTATTCGCGCGTCTATAATGCAGACTATACGCGCTTATACACGCACTGCATTATTCAAATTAAAAAATGAAATTAAATATCTTTTTTTTAAAGGACATTTTTTGTTTTCCGTTCACTTCTATCAGTGCTTGTAAAAGCGCGTCTAAAAGCGTGCCTATATGCGCGTGTACATGTGCGTTTATTGCGCGTCTATTTATGCGTGTAAATTTGTCGATACAGGTGATTATAGACGCGGAATGATAGACGCGCAAATAGACGGGCGGATAGACGTGCCCGTAAGTTTTTCTTTGTATTCAAAAATCGCGTCTAAATGTGCGTGTATGAGGCTTTTTTGTTGTAGTGTGGCAGGTGTGCCTTAGGCACTGGAATAGGTCGGAGGTTCCATGGAATATGAGGAATAGTAAAGATCACCATAGGAGCAACAATATCTGGATTTACACATCCAATCTCATGCGAGAAAAAAGTAAACCCTCTTCCATGTTGCTCAAGCATATCCTGAAAGCATTTCTTCTCTAAGAGTAGCAAGAAATCATCATTTTTAATTTTTAATTTAGCAAGAGTCTCTACTGAGAATTTATGGCCTATATGCTCTGGATTCCTTAAAATTGGCTGTTTGGTGGCCCTCTCTATTTGCTGATCACTGTCAGATGGAAGCGGTACAGCTACCGGTTTCACCTTCTTATCCACAGTCTTGTATTTCGTGTCAACTCTGGCTTCATTATGATCCTCTACATTACTCAAATCTTGATGTAAATCAGCAATTTTGCACTCTGGTGGCTGAATATCCTCAGCCCTCTACTGTATGGACTGCATAGGAACAGCCCTAAACTCTGGATGCTGAAATATTTCAGCAGTAAACTCTATTGCCTGAAAGTTTTCAGCCCTCTATGTCTCTGTAGGCTGATCATAATCAGCCGGAAACTCTGTTTGCTGAATTTCTTCAGCACTCAACACTTTTTGCTAAGTCACCTCAGTCTCTAACTCTATCTGTGACACAAAATTTGAAATAAAACATGTCCAGGGACTGCATTGATACATTACTGTGATAACTCTGCATATCGGTTTTCAGCATATTTTCCATCTCTATCATCCTATCTGCACAAACCATACTATCATACATCCCATCTATATGCTCATCATCCTCTAAAACACCTGCATTTTTCAAATCTTTCTCCTTCTTGCATATGTACTGCTTGACAACTCTAGGCAACTTAGAAATCTTCTGATAACTCATCAAACTATTTGATGAAATTCCAACAAAACTGGAGGAGAAAACACTGCTGCCAAGAGGTGAGAACTCCAATCTCCTCTGCTCTGTATCAGCGTCGTCTCGCGGAATAGTGGTACCTAATGAAAACCCGAATCCCTCATAGTGGGAAAAGGTGTATCTCGAAGAGTATCCCTATTTCTAGCATGGTTAACACACACAGTCATAAACTAAACTGCTCTCATACCATCTTTATTGCAAATCTGTGCATAAGCAGATCCATCATCCATTACTTTCGTTTTCATGCGCATCTCTGTGATGAATGGCTATCCAAGAATTATGGGGTATGAGCATGAATCCTACACAAAGAAATGGAAATCCTCCTCTACATCTCCAATAGAAATCCTAACACTGGGATAGGTAGCATACAAATCACCTGCAGTATTGTTGCCGGCTCTCATACGCCACCTATGCTTTGCATCCATAGGCCATCTACTACTTTCATAAACTCCATGAACTATGAGATTAATCTCTAAACCATGATCCACCAAAGCAACATAAGGCACTTGTCTCTCTCCAATTTTTACCATTGTTTCTGTAGTTGCCATAGCCCAATGACTCCGCGAAAAGTGACTATGCGGTACCAAGATAGGCTCATCAGTTTCAGCATAATGCATAGGCTAAACTCTCTTCTCTGTCTACGGAAAAACAGAAGCATTCTTAACCATAACCTCATCCTCATCCTCATCCAACTTCCCAATCAAAACTCCATGTATATCAGTAGTAGGCAATGCATGTCTTTTCCTCTTTAGGACTTATTGGAACTGATCTTGAAACTCTCTTTTCGAGATGTCCAAAACCTCAGAAATAGTAAAAGTCACCTCACTGCCAAGTATCTTATCATTAAAGATTTTCTTCATGTCCATAGATGTCTCAATATCGGACATCAATCTAAACCCGGACTGCTTTCTCTCTCTAGGGTCTTGCCTCTTTTCTTTCTTTTGAGCATCTTCCACCTGTCGTTCTGGCCCTGGTCTCAAAGACGGCCCTTCAGTATAGGTGGAGTAACAAACTCACCCCCTCTAGTCTTTTTAGCTGCATTTGGATTCTCTTCATCCCTCTTACGCTTCTCCTCAACAAGTACATCTGCTCCATGAGACTTAGCCAAGTAGCCATAAATAGTGTACCTGTCAACAGGTGAATCCCAACCTATCTCAGATCTGATGCTAGAACCTGCACTAGTCAAAACAGTCTGCTAAATTTTCCCCTTGTTTGCCGTCTCCATAGCATAAATCCCTAATGCTGACTGATTCTCTGATCCTTTCTCAATCTGGACTCCATATGCAGAAGCATCTCCTCTAGCTGCCACATAAGAAGTATGCGCAGCCATGTCATCTACTAATTTCTTCATTCCGCATTTTCCAAAATTGGTAGCAAGTGGAGCTCCTATTTCAGTCAACCAGATCTTGCCATCTTGTCCCCAAAATACCAAATTCTTCCTCCTTGCATCTTGAAAAGATTCACAATCCCTACAATGCTGATGATTCATACTATCACACTAAATACATCTTCGATCTCTCCTAGGTGCAGTAGGAGCACTCCTAGGTGCAATAGGAGCACTAGAAGGAATAGTAGGCACGGTCGATGTAAACTGCTCTTTCAATTTTTCCACCAATTCTGCTTTAACTGACTCCAGTGTCAGATCCGTTATGCCTTTGATTATATCATCAAGAGTGGAAGGAACCAACGGAGCGGATGATTTTGGAGCAGAAGGAGCCGGCATCGGTCTTGGAATAGGAGGAACAGGAGGAGTAGAAAGAGTAGGCACTGGCATAGGCCAAGAAAATGGCTGAGGAAGAGAAGAAATAACAGGGGTAGAAGCAGACATAGGAGTAGAAGACAGTGTCAGTGTCATGGATCCATTCTGTAAGCGGGTCTTCCATATCCTCCTCTTGGTCAAAGTCGAGACCGCATCCTGGGCATCTTGCCAATCCATTTTAAGACCCATAGCTTTCGTGCGATCCTCAAGAAGCTCTCCTAATTCTTTCTGAAGAGCAAGATCTGTAGCTTGCAAGAAAAGCTCAACTTTCTCAACATCCAATGCTCTTTGTTCAATGGCATCAAGCTGACTATACCTCTCTTCAAATTCTCGTATCAACTCTGAAGCAGTTAGACCTTTGTTTGGCATGTAGACCCACTCTCGGAATGACCACCGTGTAGCCATCCCAAAGTCCTCAAGAAAATAATCCTCTTTCAGGGCCTTCTTAAAATCTTGCCAATTCAAAATTTGAAGGAAAAGATCAGTCACTTTTACCCTCAAGGCCGGTACTCCAAAATATCCCATCTTGATCTCATACGTCTTCAAATAAGCAGAAACATTACGGCCATCAAATAGCTTCTTTTCATTCTCAACTGCTTCAATCGCCTTAGTCACGCTAATTGCATTCTCTTGCTCTGAATACAGTTGCCTTTGCTGAGACAACTGTTGTTGATGCAACTGCTGCTGCTGCTGTTGCATATACAATTGTATCTGTTGATTTTGAAGCTGCATATACATAGACATATTCAGCAAAATTTTCTTTAAACCATCCGTTGAAGTACTTGAAGCAGCTATGTCAATGATGGAGCTGAAGTAGAAGACAAAGCAGGAATCGTAGAAGAGGCTGAAATGGATGCTAAAGTATCTCCCATCCTGAAATTTAAATGCGACGCTTTCACGTCGGGTTCACCAAAGATGTCGAAGGGTTTTCAAAAGCAAAGTCACGACCGCAGAGGACCTTGACTAATTTCAGGATAGAAGATTAATCATACGAATAAGCAAGATGAGAGGATTTGTGAGCAGCAATAGATCTGCCAATGGAACTACTTTACAAGTAACTGGAGTTCTACGAACTAGAGATTCTAGTATTTAGAATAGCACCAAGAAATTCGCTATATATAGCTTGATCGAACATCAAAATCTTCTACTATGTTAAGTATAGCAACTGCACCAGGGTATCTAGAGTCATCATTCTCAATGCTGGAAGTAATTCTCTCCTTGTTTCCCAAAGAAAGTCAGCAACGTTCTGCCTGTGGAAAGCCACCTGTTCAAGAACTCGCGCTACTGCTTCCACATGTGCTTGGTTTATCCACGAAGAGGATGTTGGGAAAAAGAATAACACTCTGCAGCAAACTGATACAACATATCAATCGAAATCAAGATGAATGTGTTTGTACAATGAAATCGATCCTTAATAGAAGGCGCGTTGAAGTAGGGAACTACTCTTTCTCTCTCTCTCTCGGAATGGAGAATTGTAGAGAATCTCTAATGGCACAGAGGAAAGGAAAATATATGAGAATGTGTACAAATATCTGTGTGTTTGTGTGTCACCGAGAGAGACACTCTAGTGGTGGTTCCCATTGAATCCAATGCAAGATCTCAACAGAGGCTTTCAATATGCAAGAGTTCCTTTCTACCAATGGCAAGCCTCCAGCTTCCTATACAGAAGGCACTACCTCTGTGGTTTACGACAAACTACCTCTTGTGTTCTCCCACCTTGATAGAGATGAACTAGAGAGAGCGTTTTCTATTTTCTCAAGAGAAATGCTTAATGATGGAATCAGGAGAATTGTCCTGCAATATCCCAAAGCTGAAGTCGAATTGTTCGATCTTTGAAATACATAGTCTGGTAATGATGCTGGTTTTTCCCAACGGACTGATCCCCAAGGAAGATGAGCTTATACTTAGCGATAGGGAACATTGTTCGTCCTCCCGGCTTTCGATCTTCTTCTCCCCCAAAAACTTCTCGATTCCCTGCTTTTTCTTCCCCCAGGCCTGATATATTGAGCTAAAAAAGCGGCCCCTTTTCTTTACCAGAAAAGCGGCCCAGTCACTCCCGTTCTTGACGCCTTTCGTTGCTTTTCTTCTACTCTCCCCTGTAGTATGTTGCTACTGTCTCATAGTCACCCTCATGCTCTCCACGTTCAAAGTGTAATACACCTATGCTGCAGCTCAACAGGCACTTTTTCAGGTCGTTTTTCTCACCAGATTCAAAGCCATTTTGAATGCATCCAGTGCTCCACTTGTATCAGTAGATACCAGTAAATCTGCCATTTCCATCCAAGCCTCACCATCGTTTGGACTTGTTTTTGTTGCCCTTTTGAAACTCTCCAATGCTTTCTCTGTTCCCCCCTGGAGGACAGACATATGTCCCATTGCCTTAAGGCATTCACCATTCTCAGGCTGAACATCATGGATGCAAGACATGGACTACTGTAATATGCCTGTGTAGAGACAAAACAAACATAGAACATACAGGTTATAGACAAGTGCACAAACAGAGGGCATGCATACTCCTCATCACCACAAAGGGGGTTTCAGGAACCACACACCACTAACCTCATTTCCAATCCAACATATCTAGCAACAATAGGACTTGTGTATCCGTTTCGGTGACATCACCAAAATTAAGCTTGATTCCAAATGCTTCCAGCTGCCCACCCTGTGCATCCACTAAAAGGAGTGCCAGCCATGCCCTGATCTTAGACAGAAAGGGGTACTAAGAGGAAAACTGCAGGAAATCATATGTATGTGCCTTGTAATTTGGCCCATCCACATAGTTGAACCCTATCCTATGAATTATACAAGCAACCTGATCCCAATCTTTCGGCCGTACGACCAGCGAGATGCAGATGGATTCTGTGAACGACACTCGAAAGCAAGGATTCACAGGAATCATCATCATTGAGGATGGGCTCTGCAAGTGCTCCTGCATCAATTGTCACATCCCCAAACAATGAGATAAGCAAAGAACGCAGTATCTTAAAGTTGTTTTTATTAGTTGAACCCTTAAACCCATTACCATTAATTTCCAATCCAGAAGTTGCAGCAGGCACATTGAATGTATCAAACATTATTTGTGCCATCTTCTCTCTATTGGCCTTGGAATTTAGTGGACATTTTATGAGGAGGACTGGATGCTCTTCCTTAATGACCTCTATTGCAGCTCTTAGCTTTTCAACTTCAGGAACCTCCATTGCAAGATCCAAGGTAGATGGTAATCGATCTTCTAGTGCTTCTGAAACTGATCCAAACTTCCCAAACGTATCCACCACTATGCTTCCCACAAATATATTCACTTCCAAATTCCTCTCCACTATACTGGTACACAGAAAAAAAATGCAAACACAACAACTAAATATGTACAAAGTAACAAATGTCACACACACAAATTTTTGGTGGATTCCACACCCCGGATGCGCAACAGTACGACAGCGCAAAGCCTAGTGCGTTTGTAGTGGGCAAGCACTATACGGCCACTAATGAGCTTGCTAATAGAGCAACAAAATATTGGAAGGAGCATAATAATAGTGCCAAAAAGTAGAATGAGGGGAACAAGGAAGGAAGGGAGTGGTGTTCTGACGCTATTCGTCTACCATTGCAAACCTAAGGGCAGAATTTTCTGCCAAGATTTTAGACTCTTAAGTCAAGATCATTATTTTCCGTTGTGTGTATCTTTTGTGTTTGCATTTGCATGACGTACGAGCACATGTAGTTAGGATACACAAAAATTCCTCAATGCATTCATAATTTTTTTGTGGAGCATCACTCGACTGATTGCATATCATGGATCAAAAATTTTGTATTTCCTTAAAACATGAGTGATTGGACATGAAGTTTTCTTCCAAAAGCATATTTTTGACATGATCTAATGCATGGGAAGATGGGTTCATAAGAAGATGAACATTTTGAAAGCTCAAAGACATGGGAAGACTATACTTGAAGTGATTCTCTACTCCAGGAAACCATCATCCATGGTAACAAAGCCACTTCTTCCCATTGGGAATATGAATCATGAAATATCTTCATCCTTTTATAAGACATGCTTTGAGCCACTCATTACTACCCATCAAATTGACAACTTTTCTCTTAATTCCAAAGGAATAATACAAATCATTAATAAACCAATAACTTGGAATAAATGGTTGTGATGATGGGGCAAGGATTGTTGCTCCTGAAGGGCTCTAGCTCTCCAATAATACTGGTTGCTGTAAGCTCACGAAGCAATCAGATTGAGTGAAGCCAAACAATTATCTTCGGAGCTATGTGGTATGATGGATGAAGGCTCAAATAAAAGCTGATTAAAGATCTCATCCTTGGAATCAAATTGGAGTATAATTACTTGAACATGATGAAATTTCAAGTACTTGTCATGGCGGAGAATTTGAGGATCTTGGCTTGTGAAAAGAACAAAATATGATGACTGCAGGACATTATTACTATGATGACATTATCATTGACATCTTCCAACACTACAAAATGTCATTATTAGTGTTGTTTGACCTAAGGCATGGGGATCGGGTAGGATTCCGGGTGGGTCAGAAAAAGGGCGGCTTCAACAAACGGGACCCACAAAGATGGTCGCTGTCAACTTAGCTTTTGGCCACTTCCTGACGATTTATACCAGCCAGCCATCCTCCAATTTTGCTTTCTCCACGATGATCTCAAAAGCAAGCTTGGCGTCGTCTATCTCCAGCATGTTTGATCTAACCAATGATGTTAGGCCAACGTAAATTGAGATAGCGTGTTCATATTGAAAAAGCTTTGAAAAAGCTAAAAACCTAGAGTGGCTAATTTGAGGTGCTAGACAATTATTTAATAGGACGAACAACGTGTTTTCAAAGAAGGGAAGGCCGATAGCATCAGAAGGAATGAAGGGACGTAGAAGTTGGCATAGCGGAAGATGACCAAAGGTGATGACTGCTGGGGGAGCTAAAGACATAGAGGAAGCGTCAAAAATGATAAGGAGAAATGAATGAAGAAAAGCAAGGATGACGATGACTGATGGAAAAGATGGAAGCCTCAGCACCGTTGATAGAACAGAGAAAAACGAAAAATTTTGGAGAAGCTTTGAATGACGATAAAGGTGACGCAGCAAATCTGCCGTGACGACAATAAAGGAGTTTTGGAGTTGATGACGCTGTTACTTGAAAATCAAGTGTTATTGTGCAATTCCCATAATTCTCTCCGAAAGTCTTCCTGAATTAGTACCCTTCATAGTATGTTTTAATATTTTCATGCTTTATCGTGAAACTATTTACGATGAAGTGAAGGGAGAAAAGACAAAGACGTTGAAGGCTGACGATGAAGCGAGAAAGCCAAAAGTCGACGAAACTTCAAAGGTTGATGGCTGGAGAGAAAGCATCTTGAAGATACCACTTCTCTTTATGACTGCAAACGTACGTGTTTCAACCAGCGTCAACTTAGCCGCTGATTTAGTTCACCATCATTATCGAATACATCGATGTTACCTCGTTAACCGCTACTCCCTGCATCTCGAAGTAATACTTTTGAACTTAACTTCATGTATCATTTCTGAAGGCTGCAAACTTAAGGGAATTAAGAAGAGGCTGCCAGAGGCCTTTTGGAAGAACTTATTAACTCCTCCCTATATCTTGCACGTTGAAGGAGGTGGAGCATTCATAAATGGAAATCCTATGAAACAATCTTTGTAGAAGAAGGTTGGCTATTCACTCTTAGTGGGAACCAAACAAGATATTGAAATAGTTGAAGCCACCGCAAAGAGAATAAACAATCTACCTTTCACATGATTGGATCATCTGTTTTCAAGCTCTGAGGAGTAGCATATGGAAAGTTTGTTCTGTCTTATGATCGTTGTTAAAACACTTTCAATTCGCTTCTCTTCTCATGCATATCTATGGCATAATATGCTCTCTTATGACAAAAATTTGAAGATCACTTGTGAAGTGATTCATTGTATTTTTTTCTAATCTATTCTTTGTTTACATCAAATCAAGGATTCAATGTATAGTTACATGTATTGTGAATATTAAAATCCTTGATTTTCCACTTCTCTTTTATGCCAATGTATGTAATTGATAAACTATGAAACCTAAATATTCTTTTTCCATGAATTTGTTGAGTTGAGTATTCTTCACATATCCTTTACTCCCATCTTGCTAAGCATCTCTGTGATGAGCGATATTCACGAACCCCGTGCATATTATGTGCCACATCTGGTGAACCCGACATGAAAGCATTGCTTCTCATTGCCGAGATGGAAGACTCTTCAAATACTCCACCCACTTCATCATCGAGTGCTTCTTCCTTTTTGACCGATGAGATGAAAAATTTATTGCAAACTCTTTGTTTGGCTATTATGATGCAGAAGCAGCATATGCAGTTCTCGATGCAGCAACAACAACAGCTACATCAGCAACAATTGGATCAACAACAAATGCTACATCAAGAATAAGAGCATACACATGGAGCAACCAAAGTGACTGAGGCCATGGTAATTAAGTGAATGTAAATTATTTGATGGCCCGAATGTTTTAGCTTATCTTAAAACATTTGAAAGCTAGATGCACTTCTTTGGAGTTCCTACTAGCTAGAGCAACTATTTCTTATAGCTTGTTGCTTCTGAGTTATTACACGATTTTGAAGAATGTTACAACTAGTTGGATACACTTGAGAAAATAGTCTTAAACTTGGAGAAAGTGGAATTATTCTTGCAAGTACCTAATCCTTCACTTTAGGACGAGTTGGGAGAGCTTCTTGAAGATTGTGCGCAACCTATGGGATTGAAGACAGATTTGCAAGATGATGTTGATGCGGTTTTCACATTGAGGAAGAGGCGAAGATGGAAGGCTCACTTACAAAATGGTATGCAATATGCTCTAATGATGTCTTCTCCTACCTCCACTTCTCCTATTGCTCCTTCCATTTCCTCTTCTACTTCACATCCCATATCTATGCCTACTTCTATGCCTATGCCTATGCCTATTCCTGGGGTAGTTTTGTCAGGCCATCTGCCAAACCAACTGTTGAAGACATGGTGGAAGAAATTTCAAAGAACTTGAAGGATCTTCAGATAAAGATGGCGAGAAGATATCAACAACCACTTAACCCAGCTCTAACTACTCTCCCGACCATCTTTATCTTCTGGCCAAAAGTGATCGAGTATGCCGTTGCATATGTTGCGATAGTCTAGACCATGAGCGCAAAGGATTGTCAAGACTTTGAAGAGGCAAAAAGACTGAAGTTGGTGGTGTGAAAGGACAAGATGACATGTTTTCGGAGACACAAAGCAACCACTCAAAACAAATTTCAGCAAAGGAGATATGAAGAAATTATTGGAGAAAACTCTCTTAGTTCTTCTTATGTTCATGAAGCAAGAGGTGGCAAGAGAAGGCGTTGCCTATGGTCTACAATTGGAGCAATTACCAAAAGATAAATCTCCTTCATAGTCCTATATGTACTGCATGTAGAAAAGAAAGGTAAAGCTTCATCATCTGAACTTTCATTCATAGGAGATGCAATTAGAAAAGGAACCGGATGGAATGATCGCATAGATGTCTTCTCTCACTACAATAGAAACGAGGCATAGACGCGCATGTTAGACACGCGAAGTCGGGCGCATCTATCACAGCATCTATAAGTGCGTGTAAATAGATGCGAATTTTGCGTCTATATATCCGCGCAAATAGATGCGTATATACATGCAAAAATAAACGCACACCTCAAAATTCAAATCATACTTAAATCATTTCTTTTCAAACTATGCCTTTCCTTTCTTGCGTTTTTTGCGGTTCTGAAGCTTGAGTTTAGCCGACATGCAGTCTCTTCATGCCTCACCTAGTCTCTTCATGCCTCACCTCCTCATGACTCACCTCTTCTTTCATTTCAAATACACAAGAAGGGAAAAAGGAAAGCCAAGGAGAGGAAGAAAGAGAGAGGAGAACAAGAAGAAGAAGCAGCAAGCAAGCATCAAGGGAGGGTAACTTACCAAGGAGAGGAAGAAGTCCCACCACCCGCCACACCAAACACCCAAGGTGAGTCTCTCTCTCTCACTCTCATTCTCTCTTTGTTTCTCTCTTCCTCTCTCTGCTCTGTCTGTGTATTTAGGATTTGTGATTCCATTATGTATTGCATTTTGTAAATCATCAATGGCGGTCGTCGGCCTAAAATCAGCCGATCGAGCACGTCTGATAGCGCGTCTACATCTCAGTGCAGACGCAAATATAGACGTGAAAAATGTTTCTCTGAGGGCACGTCTTTGAGCGCGTGTGCTCTGCAGTGTACACGTAATGGTACACGCGCTAACAGATGCATACAAAGACGCAAGTATAGACGCGCACATAGATGCAGGTATAGACGCTGTATGTAATATGTTTTATCTACACATGGTAATATGATTTTTCTTGTGTAAATGTGGAATCCTGGATCCTCCAGCACCCCATTTAACAAGGAGCAATTCATGGGGGAGATGACCAATTATCTTGGTCGCCCTCCCACTGCAGATGAGGTTTTCAGTGTGATGACTGGGACACCTATCACATCTTTGCCTACACAGGGATTAGCTAAGGTACATGGATCGGCCAAAGCACGTACATATGTAAAAGCATGTGTATCAAGTAAGGTAGAGGGTAGTGCATGTCGAGGGAGGAGGGAGAGTGGTACGGGGGGAGGAGGAGGTCGAGGGCTTTGTGGGGGTTGCCTAGGTGGTGGCTCTCAATCACCCTCACCGGAAAATGAGAGAGATGAGCCTCCACAAATGTACTACTCTATCACTGATGTTGGTGGTATCTTGCATGACTTTGAGGGGAGGGAAGTGATAGCCTACTTGAGGAGTGTCGTACATGCCACATACAAAGATTGCATGATTCCCTTCAAGCACAAAAAAAATGGTTTGTGGCAAGAGGTATTGCGGGAAGTACATAAAAGGTACCCTAATCCCGAGAATTCACGATTCTCAGATGATTGGGGACGGTCAAAGGTGAGAGACGCGCTTCATAATAAGAGGTCTCACCTTATGACATGCGCCAAGGAGTCATTGCGGAGACAAGAGCAGAGGCGCCCTGGATATGGCCAACCACCCAATTGCCACTGCAAGGAGTGGAAAGAGGCCAAGAAGAGAGCAGTGGAGAAAATGACAAGTCGCCAGCATGCAGAGGCGCGACGTATCCAGATGGCAACCATGGGATCGTCGCATTATGGATCGGGTGACAGGGAGTCATGGGAGGCTGATTTTGTAAGTATTATTTGATTTTTTTAAAAAAATTAAATTTTGTAATTTGTTTCACTTCATTATGTAGTGTGTTTTAATATGTTGTATGTTCAAATTGTTTTGTAGTATCATATCGTTGATAGGATGCCTACTCCTAGAGAGGTAAGCTACCATCGAGGTCATAACCGGGCATCCACTTGGCAGCATTTCTTTGAGGAGGGACTCATCACAGAGGAGCAATATAATCGCGCCATGAGGATTCCACCACCAGAAGAGGTATGTTTTATTTTTTACATGAAAAGTATAGATAACTCTAATTTATTGTTTGTAGTGGTATTTATATACCTTAATCCTTTGTATAGGCGAACCCTGATGCAGTTGAGGATAGCGAAGGGGGGGACTAGCAGTAGCAGTGGCAGCAACGACGGCGGCACAGGCAGCGGTGGTGGTAACGATGATGATGCCTCTTGTGAGGAGATATAGAGGAGCCCGATGCATGCATGCCTCCCCTTGGCTTGTAATTTTCATTTTTGATATGTATTACTTTCAGCTAGTGCTTGCGACCATGACGTCACAAGCATTAGAACTCATAATGTAAAAACGTTTCATCTATATATATATGAAATTTCGTGTGTTGCATACATTGTTTTGTTTTCAGTATTCAATCTTTGAAATAATCTTTCTCTGTTTTCTCTAAATATGCAATTTGATGTTGATGGGGGGAAAAAAAACCCAGAGAGCACGTGGCTTGCAAAGCCACATGCTCTCTGGGTTTTTCTTCATACCTCTATTTTGCGCATCTATTAGCGTCTAAATTGCAAGATAAATGCGCATCTATTTTCGTAAAAAACTTTCAGAGTCAACGTGGTTTTAGATGCGTAGATACACGTTTGTATAGATGCACAATATGAATATGTCCATTTTTTTATAAATATGATTATATATTTAGGTAGCGCATTTATACGCATGTCTATAGGTGCGTCTAAGTGTGCGTGTAACTCTGATCATAAGCGCGCTTTTAGACGCGATTTTGTAGACGCGTTAATAAACGCGCCCGAATTTTTTTTTCACATTTTAAATATTGCGTCTACAAGTGCGTCTATGGAGCCTTTTTGTTGTAGTGTCTATCTATGTCTATATTGCAAAGAGCAAAAAAGAGCAAAAAAGATAATGATCAACTTGAAGGATCAAAGAAGATAACTAGGAGGAGTAAACCAGTTCTTCAACCTTCTTCTTTAGGACCGAAGTAGAGTATGACTTACGTGAAAAAGCCAAAAGTGGAAGAAGACCAAAAAGCCTCGAAAATAAAGGATTTGAAGTTGAAGAAGCAACTTGGATTCAAGCTGCTATCCGACATCAAGACTTCTACAGACTTGAAAAAGGTACTTGAGGGTCGAATTCTTAATTGAAAAATTGTGTTTACACTTGGAGAAGTTTTGAGGATTGCCAAGAGAGAGTTTCATGATGTTATCATTGATATCATAGAAAGAAAGCACCAAATTAATGAAGAGCCAACACAGGATATGATCCATCGAGAGGCTTTAGCTGTTATCGAGGCTATTCTCTATGGATTATAGATTGAGGAGGTTGATTATGAAGAAGAGACCTTTGAGGAGCCTACAGATGGAGCTCTATGTATGCAGTCCAAGAAGTCTCTTCATCCTTCACTTCAGCCTATACAGTATAATAAGAGCGAAGATGCGCCTAGATTGGCGCCTCATAGCCATTTTTCTCAAAGTCACTGGGCTCGTGCGACTATGGAAACTATTGTCAAGCTTGGTGAGACTGACACTCCTTGTGTTGCTCTTTTCAATCGTAATTGTGCGAGTTTTATATGATACTAGTTGATGGCGAGTTGATGTGGATCATGGTTGGCGCATGCGTGCGGCCAACAATACTGCAGGAGATTTATATGTTGCTTGTCCAAATTTAAAGATTTCTATTGGAGATGTGGGTGAGTCTTATCATTTCTTTGTACAAAACTCTTGTTCTCATCTTATTATTTTGGGGCGGCCATTTATTGTTGAGTCTCGGATGGAGACTAAGGTTCTGGATGATGGGTCTGCCTATGCACGGATCCAAAGCAAGGATGGGAAGAGAGTTGTTCAATTCATGACTGTTTCTATCAATCATCTGCGAAATAAAGATTCTTTGAGGGATTCCCCTCTTCCAACAGGAGAGCCAGATTTTTGCTAGGTACCACTGTCTTGCGAGACGATGGTGGTATGAATCAAGGAAAGCTCTCGCCTCTTGGAAGCAGTAGTTTTTCCTCATGTGTTTATGGTGTAACCATTCAAAGTACTTTATGTTTTCAACATATTTCTAATATGCCTAGAGCTTCCAGGCAGTATGTAAAAAGAAAAGAAAAAGAATTGATGATTGTATGTGTTTTGTAGAAAGAGGACTGGATAAATGGTCTCTATGATGGCCTTTCATGGTCTGATACCATGGAAGAACTTTAGGTTTTTCTAAATGCTAACAATCAAGAGATGTCATTTGTCTTACCAGTTCATTCTCTGGCGATGTATTGTGAAATTGCTGATTTCATGCTTCAAAATAATTCTAGTGTTGAGAATTCTCAACAAAAAGTATTCTTTGCTAACATATTTTAGCAAAAAGATTCGGGTGTTGCTGTTTATACATAGAAAAATTTCAACTTACTAGGGTATTTTCATTGAAGGGTTAAATTTGTAGGTTGTAGCAATGAAGCTAGAGTTCAGAAAAAATATAAGATAATTGACAAGAAAGTTTGTTTGGAGAGTGATGATATGATTAGGAGAGTTTCTATGCAATCCCCTTTGCGAGATCCTGTAGGTATTGGACATAATTTTTCAGCTGAGACATTGAAAGAGATGAAGATGGGGACCGAAGATTTTTTGCTTCCTGAAGAGGTAAGATGTTTTGAAGAGATGTTATGCAAATATGAAAAAGCTTTTGCTTTCTTTCCACATGAGATTGGATGCATTGATCCTAGGGTTGTGATGCCTATGGTTATTTTTACCATTCCACAAGTCCCTTGGAATCTATGGCCTATTCGTGTGCCGATGACTTACTTTCCCAAACTGGTAGAGCTCTTGAATGAGTGGATCAAGATGGGAATTTTAGAGCCATCTTCACCTCCATATTCCAAGAGATGGTTCACAATTCCCAAGAAGAATGGGACACTTAGATTCATATAGGACCTACAGCCAATAAACAAGTTCACTATTCGAAATGTTGGTGCAGGACCTATTGTGGATGAGTTTGTTGAGGCATTTGTTGGGCATGCTATCTATTCAATTAGTGATCTTTATTCTAGATATGATCATTTTCGACTTGCCCTTGAGAGCAGATATTTGAGCACGAGGAAGATACCTCTAGGCCTTGTCCGAATGTGTACACTTTCACAAGGAGCTAGTAATTCGGTTGCTCATATGATGAATGGGATGAACAAGGTTCTATGAGATTTTATTCCTGAGTTTACTATGCCTTTCATTGATGAATTACCAATCAAGGGTTGTTTGGAAGGAGGTAAAGATGATTCTTTAGATGATCATGGATGCACATTCTTTGTGGCTTCACATATTAGAGATATTGAGAGGATTCTTTGCAGACTAGAAGAAGTAAATTTGACATTGTCAGGATTGAAGTTCATTTTTGGAGCTAGAAAAGTTTTGATTGTTGGTTATATGTGTGGATATGATGGTAGGAAGCCTTCACCTACAAAGGTTGATGCCATAGAAAGAATTGCTGAGACTTATTTCTCTACTTCAGAGGTTCGCAGGTTTCTTGGAGCTTGTGTGTTTTATCTTATTTGGATTCCTCACTTTGCTCATATTACAGATGATCTTGTCTTGAGAAAAGGGCAACATTTTTCTTGGGAGATAAAACATACTAAAGTCATGTAGAAACTGAAGAAATTATTAAGAGCTGCTCCGACTCTTTGAAAGGCAGATTATGAGTGTAGGAGACCTATTGTTCTTACTATTGATACTAGTTCTATTGGAATTGGATGGGCTATTGGCCAAGATGAGGTAGATGGGAATAGGTATGCTATTCTATTTGGGGCAAAAGTCCTAAATGAGCGACAACAAAGGTATCCACAAGTTAAAAGAGAGCTCTTTGGAGTTGTCACGGATATAAAAAATGACAGAGAGTACTTCGTTGGAGCTATTGTGGTGGTCGAGATTGATTGTTTTCCTCTTCTGGGTATGATCATGAGTTGTTCTATTCTAGATATCGTCATGCTTAGGTGGATTGGGTACATAAAATCCATGAATCCTAAGTTCAGTCACATAGTAGGTAACGACAACCTAGTAGGTAGCTAATATGCTTTCATGAGCAAGGAATGATGATATGGATTTTTCTTGCATTGATGATGCTGATGATGGGATTGATCTTTCAGCCATGCATGCTGACCATATTTGTCGTGTGACTACTTCGGAAAGCTTTGCTTAGTCTTTGTATACAGGAGAGTATTTGTAGACTAGTCATTATTTGAGTACTATGTTTAGATAGGATAGATGGATTGATACAGACATTAAAAAGATTAGAATAAAAGCTTATGGTTTCTTCTTAGGAAGTGGGCTATTTTGGAAGCATCCACAAAAGCGAGGAGGACAGCTATTGAGAGTTGTTTGTGATAGAGATTCACATATGCGTATCATGAAAGAATTCCATGAAAATCTTTGGGCTGTTTGGGTGACCTATGAGAAGATCAAAGAGCATTATTAGTGGAAAGGCATGTATAGAGATATCTCACAGTTTGTTGAGACATGCGCTAATTGTCAGTTGTTCTCTTCAATGAGGCACAAAGATGAGCTTCATCCTACCTACCCACTATGTATTCATTACAAGAGGGTTCTTGCTTTGATTACTATGCTTGCTGGTTTATGGCAGATGTGCTATATTGTTTTGGCACAAGAAGATCTCACAAATCAAGTGGAAGGAAGAGCATTACGAACGAAATCTACTTCAACGATTTGTAAGTTTCTATTGGAGGATGTTATTTGCAAGAATGGATGTATTGGAAAAGATACTACAGATAGAGGTGAGTTGGATGTTGATTAGGCTAGGGAGTTTTTCTCTCGCCTTAGCATTAAACTTGCTTGACTTTGGCATATAATCTACAAGGCAATGGGAAGAGCAAAAGAGCCCATTCACCGATTGTGAAAGCCTTGGCCAAAGCATGTAGTGGTCGGGGGTTTGAGAGCGGCCTAGGTTGTTGCCTTATGCCTTATGGGCTGATCCCACTACTAACAGTGTGACTACAGGTTATATGCCAGCTGAGTTGATGTATGGGTAGAAGCCAGTTAAGCCTACAGAGACTTGCACACTTACTTGGAGTGCTTTACCGTGGTAGCAAGAAGAGATGTCTAGAGAAGCTCTTTTGGCTCTTCGTATTCATCAGTTGGAGAGAAGACCCGAAGATATTGAGAGAGTAATTCAAAAGCTTAAAGAGGCCAGAATTCACAACAAATACCACTTTGATAGTACACATAGATTGAGGCCTAAAGAGATTAAAGAGAAAGATTGGGTGTTGTTCTATGAAAACAATCTAGACAACCAATATAGTGCTATCTGCAAGGTTTCCAAACAATGGTTTGGGCCCTACTTAGTGCACCATGTCCATGACAATGCTACATATTCCTTAGTGGAACTTGATGGTACGACCTTGTGGATTTCGATTGTAAGGAATAGAATTAAACTCTTTAGGAGAAGAGATGCTACAGCCTATGCACTCGATGAATTGAATGATACGATTTATGATGGACTTGAGCCAAGAGGGGAGGAAGAAGAAGATGTGGACATTGAAGATGCTTTTGCAGAAGATGATGAGATTGCATTGACCGTCGAGCTTGGGGGTGATAAGGATAGGTAGCTGTTGCCCATCCGGAGGATGTGCAAGTTTTGAGGGGGTGGATGTCGTGACGCTGCACGTCTAACACTACAAACTTGAGGGAAGAATTTTCTGCCAAGATTTTGGACTCTTAAGTTAGCTCTATTATTTTCCGTTGTGTATATCTTTTTTGTTTGCATTTGCATGACGCACGAGCACATGTAGCTCGGATAGGCACAAATTCCTCAATGCATTCATAATTTTTTTGTGGAGCATCGATCAATTGATTGCATATCATGGATCCAAAATTTTGTATTTCCTTAAAACATGAGTGATTGGACATGAAGTTTTCTTCCAAAAGCATATTTTTGATAGGATGTAATGCATGGGAAGATGGGTTCATAAGAAGATATTCATTTTGAAAGCTCAAAGACATGGGAAGACTATACTTGAAGTGATTCTTTACTCCAAGAAATCATTCATCCATGGTCACAGAGCCACTTGTTACCGTTCAGAATATGAATCATGAAATATCTTCATCCTTTTATAAGACATGCTTTGAGCCCCTCATTACTACCCATCAAATTGACAACTTTTCTCATAATTCCAAAGGACTAATACAAATCATTAATAAACCAGTCACTTGGAATAAATGGTTGTGATAATGGGGCAAGGATTGCTACTCCTAAAGGGCTCTAGCTCTTCAATAATACTAGTTGTTGTAAGCTCATGAAGCAATTAGATCGAGTAAAGCAAAACAATTATCTTTAGAGCTATGTGGTATGATGGATGAAGAAGCATTGTAACTTTATTCTCTCTCTCATTTGAAGGCCTAAAGAAAAGCTGATTAAAGATATGATCCTTGGAATCAATATAGAGTATAATTACTTGAACAAAATATTGGGGAATATGGGAAATTTTACATTTCAAGTACTTGTGTCATGGAGGAGAATTTGAGGATCTTGGCTTGTGAAGAGAACAAAATATGATGAATGCATGACGTTATTACTATGATGAAATTATCATTGACATCTTCGAACACTTAAAAACGTCATTATTAACGTTGTTTGACCTAAGACATGGGGGTTGGGCAGGATTCTAGGTGGGTCAGAAAAAGGGCGGCTTTAACAAACGCGGTCCACAAAGATGGTCATTGTCAACTTAGCTTTTGGCCACTCCCTGAGGGTTTATAGCGACCAGCTCGCCTCCAGTTTTGCTTTCTCCATGATGATCTCAAAAGCAAGCTTGGCGTCGTCTATCTCTATCATGTTTGATCTAATCAATTATGTTAGGCCAACATAAATTAAGATAGTGTGTTCATATTGAAAAATCTTTGAAAAAGCTAAAAACTTAGACAGACTAATTTGAGGTGGCAGACAATTATCTAATAGGACGAACAACGTGTTTTCAAAGAAGGGAAGGACAATAGCATCAGACGGAGCGAAGGGACGTAAAAGCTGGCGCAGCAGAAGATGGCCAAAGGCGATGACTGCTGGGGAAGCTGAAGACGGAGAGGAAGCGTCAAAAACGAGAAGGAGGAATGAATGAAGAAAAGCAAGGATGACGACGGTGGTTGATGGAGAAGATGGAAGCATCGGCGCTACTATTAGAACAGAGAAAAACGAGGAATTTTGAAGAATCTCGGAATGACGATAAAGGTGATGCAGCAAATCTACCATGACGATGACGAAGGAGTTTTGCAGTTGATGACATTGTTACTTCAAAATCAAGTGTTCTGCAATTTCCATAATTCTCTCCGAAAGTCTTCCTGAATTAGTACCCTCAGATTGACGATGAAGCAAGAAAACCAAAATTCGACAAAACTTCAAAGGTTGATGGCTGGAGAGAAAGTTTCTTGAAGATACCACTTCTCTGCATGAATGCAATGAAGACAATCTTTTGAACGTGTTTCAACCAGCGTCAATTTAGCCGCTGATTTAGTCCACCATCATTAGCGAATACATCGATGTTACCTCGTTAACCGCTACTCCCTGCATCTCGAAGTAATACCTTTGAACTTAACTTCATGTATCATTTTTGAAGGCTGCAAACTTAAGGGAATTAAGAAGACGCCGCCAGAGGCCTTTTGGAAGAACTCATTAACTCCTTCCTATATCTTGCACGTTGAAGGAGGTGGAGCATTCATAAACGAAAATCCTATGATAGAATCTTTGTAGAAGAAGGTTGGCTATTCACTCTTAGTGGAAACCAAACAAGATATTGAAATACTTGAAGCCACCACAAAGAGAATAAACAATCTACCTTTCTCATGATAGGATCATGTGTTTTCAAGCTGTGAGGAGTAGCATATGGAAAGTTTGTTATGCTTTATGATCATTGATAAAACACTTTCAATTTGCTTCTCTTCTCATGCATATCTATGGCATAATATGCTCTCTTGTGACAAAACTTTGAAGATCACTTGTGAAGTGATTCATTGTATTTTTTTCTAATCTATCCCATGTGTGCATCAAATCAGGGGTTCAATGTATGGTCACATGTATTGTGAAGATTGAAAGCCTTGATTTCTCACTTCTCTTTTATGCCAATATATGTAATCGATCAAATATGAAACCTAAATATTCTTTTTCCATGAATTCGTTGAGTTGAGTATTCTTAACATATCCTTTACTCCCATTTTGCTAAGCATCTCTATGATGAGCGACATTAATGAACCCTGTGCGTATTCTGTGCCACATCGGTATGGTATAGGCAAGTAGTGCACTATAAGGGATTAACCTTGTAGATACACGGATAAATGTAATATATGAACTACAATAGGAGTTACAAGAATGTGTATAAGCAAGCTTACATGAATGATAAAGGATCCATGTTTAAATTCATGTGTATGTTACAAGCAAAATCTATGAATAGAAATGCATATAAATAAACATAAATAAACATACATATAAATACATAAATAAACATACATATAAATACACTATATCATTAAATGTATAAGAGAATCTTCACAATGATGCTAGAGAACTACTATATAAACCTAAATCATAAACATGGAGTATAAATAAGTAATATGTAAACAAACAAAAAAATTTCAAAAAGGAACAAGAGGTGAAACAAGCATTGCTTTTTTTCCTTTCTTCCCTCTTAATTCGTTGCCCTTTTCTATCTTTACATGGAAGAAATTAAAAAATAGAATTTTTAAAAAACAAAAGTAAAAAACATATTATAAACTACACATTGAGAAAAGAGTAGAGGTTTGAATTGAAAACAAATGACATAGGTGTTAGTATAAAGCTCTATATATTTTGCAGGGCACATTTAATAGATGTTTATATGGGTGGATAATTGTATTTAAAGTGTAATCTACCCATGCTTTTACATGTCGTCTTAATAAAGTCTACTATGATACAACTCTATGTAGAGTACATTGCACTTACTGTTATTTTGGTTACTCTATATAGGGTGTTATTAGACAATCCTATCAATACATCAATTCAACAATAATTATATTTTCTTAAAAATAGATAAAAAAGAAAAATGTATTTCTAAACAAGCTTGGCTCTTACTTGTCTTGTTCCTCTTTTCCTCCTATTTCCTTACTACATCCTATCAAACAAAGACAAAGATACCAAAATTAGAAAACGAACATCAAAATTAAAAACATGATGCAAAGTACATATTGAGAAGATATAGCATGTTTGGACAAAGAGAAGGAAACATGGAAGATATCATAATAGAGCTATATATAATGCACACATGATGCAACTCTTCACAAAGCATATTTATCCACACATTTATATGTGTTGCTAACTACATTTTTGGTATTTCCCTACATTTTTATGTGCACTTGTATATTCCATTTACTCTAGTAGTACTTTGTGTGTTAAACCAAAAATTGAATTAAAAAACATAGCATAATATTAATACAAACAAAACTAAAAGTACATACTAACATCATATTAGAGATTTTGGAAAATTTCCAAGCCCCATTTTTAATTAGCGTCTTATTTTTGTGGATGAAAGAGAGCACTATGTTTATTTTCATCTTTAAAAGACACTTTGTATATTCTAAATGTGAGATCATACATCTTGAGAGCTTAACTTGCGTAAGTTACTCATAAATATATGCGTGTATCACATGGGTTCAAAAAAAGTCATTTTTAAACTATAAAATTTTTACATTTTTTTACATATAGAAGGGTGTAATGTAAATATGTTATTTATAGATTGAATAGAAAAGAGTTATGTTTTATTCATGAAAAATTCACAGATAAGGATATTTATAAATAAGCCTTGAATGCACGTGATGTAGAGAATATACATATAGTAACTTCCTTGAGGAGCTTAAGTGACGAATTGTAAGCTATGTGGCTATTAGGAAATTTGGATTTCACTCTAATTTTTTTAGCATAATAACAAAATGCAATGTTGTATGATAGTGGAAACCTCAAGGAGGCTTAGCTAGGATATACCTAAGAAATTTTCAAGTTTGATGTAAGAATAGAAATGTTTGAAGGAGCGTAGAGAGAATTTAGAATACAAAAGTCTCAAACATTATATGAAGCTATATTATCATGGCCAAATTTTATAATGTTATGTATTTGAAGATATAATAATATGTGTTTCTTGTTTTAGATATAACATCATTTAAAGTGACATGTATAAGTTTCATAAAGTAAGACCTTAAAAGAGTCACCACTAACTAGGTGTGGTTTAATAACTTGCTAAGTAATAAGTTTGGATAACCTATGATGTGATGGTTCTTTCTTTTGTGTAAACCAATAGACATAAGTATCTTAAATAATTGATCACACTATTTGTGTTTTCTCTATGTATATGCATACATAAATGTCTTTTGTTCAAAAAATTTATCTATGTTAACAATATGTGGAAATATGGATATTGGCTTCAGTCAAAATCAACTAGCTTGACACTTTGAATAGCTAAATAAACTTTCATATCACAAAATGAAGGTTTCTATACCAAGCTAGAAGTTTACAATTTTTTCTAAGACTAAAGATTTAACCTTTAATGGTTAGTGTTTCAAAAAAATAGTCATAAATTTTATTATTAATTAAGAACTAGTTATTAGCTAAAATATAATGTTCAAAATTGTACATAATCAATTTATTATATTTTTCAACACAGTATAACTAATGTTATTGAAAGAATAAAAAACATTAAGTAGATTCTCTCATTGATATTGATGGTGTTTTTAAAAACACCAAGATAAATATATAAAACACTTTAAATTTCTAACATGCATATATTTTATAGCCAATTTATTATGAAAGCCCTTAAGATAAGGGGTATATTTATTATAGCAATCAAAATCAGTCCATATAGCATCACTCCCTTATTACATCATGTATATTGAAAAAATACAACTTTTATAGATTTTTTATAAAATGTTTACCTATACTATCATTTATGAAATGTTTATGATATCCAAACTAAAAAGCAAGTTGCATTGCTTCCATATCTTTCAAAGCAAAGACTACAGGAGTTTGCTTCAACTTGGATAATTGTGAGTTGTTCAATGTAAGAGATGGATGGCATGAGGCATTTGTTGAGGATGTTTATATAATAGATGATCTCTTGAAGCAATAAGTGATTGAAGGTTGAATATATCTTCCATCTTTATCAATCATGGTCTTGTGATGTGCTGATGATAAAGATAAAATATCATCATTATTTGCTCTAGTCCATTCAATAAAACTCCTAGATATCCATATTGATCACACTTGATGAATTCACATGCATTACTTTGAATGAAAGCAACCCATTTGATATGATGGTCTGATTTTTGTCGTTAACTAAGAAGATGTTTGATACTTTGTTGGTATGTTTTGATCATGAATTCAGATCCCATTAGAACACAATATTAGTTAGTTTGGGAATCTCCCAACACCTATTTTTTGAATACTAAAAAGTTGGCACCCGGATAATATGACCATAAGTTTCTCAAAACCATATGATCTGACCTATCATTGGAAACCATAAGTTTCTCAAAACCATATGATTTGACCTATCATTGGAAAGAGCTTGAAAAATGGAATCTATTGAGCTATAGAGTGCTTGATTTGGAGTTATAGTGCTCAAGTTATGGCAAATCCAAAGATTTGACCACATGTCCCAAACTTACGGGAAATTCCCATATTCCCCAGTATGGTGTTTTAGATAGTGTTTCCAATGATGTAAGGCTTGTACTATAGCTAACAATTCCTTATCATAGATAGAATACTTCAACTTAGAGGATTTAAGTTTGTAACTAGAATAGGCTATTAGATATGAATCTTGCATAAGGACAACTCCTATTCCTGATCCGCTAGCATCAGTGACTACTAGAAAGAATGGTCTATTAAAATCAAGTAATTGTAAAACAGGTGCATGTGTTAAAGCATGTTTCAGTAAATCAAAAGACTTTTGCTGATTATTAGACCAATGATATACAACACATTTTTTAAATAATTTTATTAAAGGCAATGCAAGCAATGAATTTTTTTTTACAAATTTTCTGTAAAAGCTAGCAATACTTAAAAAAGAACATAGGTCATGCACATTTTTAGGGATTGGCCAATTCAAAATTGCTTCTATATTTTTAGGATCAACTTGAATATCATCGAGAGAAACAATATGTTCTAAGTATTCAAATTGAGTTTGGAAAAATTCACTCTTTCATTGAATGTTCATAATTGAGTTAGCATATAATTGATTTTCTTTCAACAATTTAAAAACCAAAGATAAATGCTCATAATGCTCATTCTCATTTTTTACTGAAAACTAATATGTCATCAAAGAAAACAATTATAGAATGCTGATACTCTAAAAATATTCAATTCATCATGACTGAATGTAGCTAGTGCATCAGTCAAACCAAAAGGCATAACAAGGAATTCATAGTGACCAAACTGAGTTCTAAATGTAATGCTCTCATCGCCTGCATTGGATTTTTTGTAGTCTAATATAAGCATTCACCTTCATATTAGAATTGCTATTGTAAGCCACCTTTGGAATGCCACTACACCACCTTTGATTGCTTCCACCTAGCCAAGTATTCACATCATGCAGAGGATGATGTAGAGAATCATGGATCTTTAGCTAGCTTCAACTCCTCTCCTCCTTAACCATGGAGATGCTTGTTCACAAAGCTTGAATAGTTGTAGACACCATAGCCAAATCTCTTGACTCCCTTTGAATTCTTCCTTCTTCCATTGAGCATGTAGCCTCCTATCATTGTTTTGATGAAAGTTTGACAAGTAAACTCCTATACAAGCTTTCTTACCCAACCAACTCTTGATGATAAAAATAACATTCAACTTCATGCTACACAAGTAGTCATGGGTCAGCCATCCCCCCTTCCCAGAGATTCTTCAATTGTGTATATAAAATTTGATAGGCCAACACTTTTTCACTTTTATCTCAATAGTGAACCTCTCTCTTGTCACATTGGCTTTCATTTCTTTCTACTGAGAGGCATAAGGTCCACATTAAGCCTATGATCTTCTCCATCACCCACCAACAATTGTTCATGTAGACCTCTATATTTTCTTCTTCTGCATGAAAAACTTATATCTCCCCTTCCTTCCTCTCAATGCATTGCTTTTTAATCAGATTTATCTCTCCTATATGATGGTCAATCTTTCCCTCCATGTAAGGTTTCAACTCAACATGTTTTTCCACCCATACTTCCATACATGCACTAAAGGCATATTATATTTTAATCTTCCCTCCCCTTACCACGTCAAGGCTTAAGGTCCATAAGATCTCTTTCAAATATGTTTCCTTCCCCTCATTTATTGATTACCATATGCTCCTCATGCATGAATCAACGCTCCATGTTCACATTACGCATACTAGTTGGACACAATTGTGCATGTCTACTTGAGACCACATGCATTATCCTACTCCCACTTTGCCTTATATTGACAACTGCAATCAATTTAACCAAGGTGTCTAAGATTTGTAGATACACAATTACTTTGAGTTTGGCTTCCGTACTCCTCCAAGATTATGTAGGTCATGATTACCTTCTCTAGCTTACGAAAACTGTGTTGTGCAACCCAGTGTGCCCAATAAGCTAAAACATGTAGAAGTAGTGCTATCTTTATTCTAGCCATCCATTGATAAGCATCCTTTTTTCACAGCTTTTCATGGATAGACTGAAAGGTGAGAAGGATCAAATCTTGCACTCGAGAGCTATGGTAGGAGAGCAAGAGCAAGAAAGAGAGAGACAAGAAATGGAAACTCCAATAGTCACAATGTGTGACTAGTCCTTCCTTTATTCAAACTGTCACTAAAAGAATAAAGAATAAAGTGATGGTGATGGACGCTTGCCACCTATAGTGTGCAGTGGTGGTGACTGTCAATGTAGTAATATACGGGCGGCTAGGCAGAGGCGCCTTTATCCCCAACAACCTCCCACTTAAAGGTGAATCTTCCCTAGTGAGGAGTGAAAAGCAAAAAGAAGAAAGAAAGTACAACATGTACACATGTACAACAAGTTGAGAAAATACGTCGTCTTCTCATCCCACACCCATCAACCTCCTGAGGAAGGAAAAGCGCTCTTGTAGAGAGGCTTTTCGTGAGTAGATCTACAGGATTCTGGTTAGTTGAGATCTTGACAAGGTCAACAGGCTTGCCTTCAATGACCCCACGTATGAATTGATACCTCACCTCAATGTGTTTTGTCTTCGTATGGAAGACCGGATTCTTGGCTAACTTAATAGCAATCATAGAATTCGAATGCAGTGTAGGGATAACATCAATACCAAGGTCAGCAACCAAACGACCCAACCAAATGGCCTCCTTGCAAGCCTCAGTGGTGGCTGCAATATACTCGGCCTCTGTAGTAGAAAGGGCCGTGCATTTCTATACCCTGGACATCCAAGAAACAACACCTCTAGCATAGGTGAATATATACTCGGCCTCTATAGTAGAAAGGGCCGTGCATTTCTATACCTTGGACATCCAAGAAACAACACCTCTAGCATAGGTGAATACATACTTGGCCTCTCTAGTAGAAAGGGCCGTGCATTTCTATACCCTGGACATCCAAGAAACAACACCTCCAGCATAGGTGAATACATAGCTGGAAGTGGACTTCCTACTATCTACATGTCTTGCATAATCAGAGTCAGTTTACCCCATGACTCATGTATCCTGGCTGCCATAGCATATGCACATATCTGCAATGCCCTTCAGGTACCTCATGATACCCTTCACGGCATCCCAGTGCTTCTTTCTAGGTGTAGCCATATAGCGTGCCACAACACCAACTACAAAGGCAATATCTAGATGAGTGGCGATCATGGCATACATAAGTCTACCCACTACAAATGCATAGGGAATCTTGGCCGTCTCGGCCCTCTACTCATCTGTCTACGGACAATCAACCTCTGATACCTTCACATAAGAAGGCAATGGACAGCCAATAGGCTTTACGTACTGCATGCAGAAGCGCTCAAGGACTTTACAAATATACTCCCTTTATGACAAGTAGAGGAGTCCCTGATGCCTATCGCATCTAATTCGCATACCAAGTGTGTGAGAGGCCTATCCCAAATCTTTCATCTCAAAGCTCTTCTTGAGCTGAGCCTTAAGAGCATCTAGCTCATCATGAGCTTTCCCTGCTATCATCAACATATCATCCACATAGAGTACCAAAATCAATAAAGAACCAATACAGAGTTTCTTCGTGTAAAGACACAGATCCGTAGCACTCGTGCTGTAGCCCTATGACTGCATAAAGGCATCAAAATTATGATACCACTCCCTAGGTGCCTGCTTCAAGCCATAAAGACTTTTCTTCAATTTGCACACTAGGTGCTCCCTGCCAGGTTCTGCAAAGCCCTTAGGCTGCTCCATATAAATCTCATCATGCACGTCCCCATGTAAGAAGGCCGTCTTGATATCCATCTGGTATAAATCCAAGTCAAGCTGAGCAACCAAAGCCAAGACTAAGCACAGGGTGATCATCTTAACCACAGGAGAAAATACCTCATCAAAGTCCAGACCATGCTCCTGCTTAAAACCCTTTGCTACCAATCTAGCCTTGTATGTCGGCTTGGGGTGTCCAGGGGTACTTTTCAGCTTCTACACCCACTTACGTAGCAAAGCCTTCTTGCCCATAGGCAAGGAAACCAAATCCCAAGTGTCATTCTTATGCAAGGAGTCTATCTCAAACTGCATAGCCGTCTCCTAAGAGTGACAGTTACCCCTGCGTATAGCCTCATCATAGGTGAAAGGCTCTCCTACATCTGTAACCAAGACATAATGCATAGAGGGCTGAAATTTGTCAGGTGGACGTCTGTCTCTAGTAGACCATCTCACGGTAGGCTCTACTGCCTGCCCAAGTGCCTGTCCAACACCCTGACCATGAGCATCTACTACAGCTATAGGCTATCCAATTGGCTGTGCGGGAGCTCTGCGCTCCTCCTAAAATATGACCCTACGGATCTCAACAACTCTCTCAGACTTCTTATACATCTTGTCTTCATGGAAGACTACATCATGACTGCGGATGACTTTCCATGCCTGTGGATTCTAGAGATGGTAACCCATCTCGCCTACGTCCCCATAACCAAGGAAAATGCATTTGACACTCTTAGGATCTAACTTACTTCTCTTGTCCCTGGGCACATGGCAAAATTTCTCACATCCAAAGACACAGAGATGCGTATAAGAGGGAGGTTTTCAAGTCCATACCTCCTTTGCAACCTGGAAATCCAAACCACTAGAAGGTGATCTATTTATGATATGCACAGCTATACTAACTGCCTCAACCCAAAAGCTCTGTGATAGGCTTATATGGCTAAGTATACTGCGTACATGCTCTTGGATGGTTCTATTCATCCGCTAAGCCAAACCATTTTGGGGGGGGGGGTGTAGGGGGCGGTCAACTGACGCTTAATATCCCTCTCATCACATAACTGCTCAAAAGCATGTGAGACATACTCACCCCCATTATCTGTCCTTAGGCATTTTAGCCTATACCTAGACTGGTCCTCAACCAATGCAAGCCATCTCTGAAACTCAGCCAAGACATCATATTTCATCTTAATGGGATAAGTCCAAAATTTCCGTGAAAAATCATCTATGAACCTAAAAAAATACTTTGCACCACCCATAGACTGACAAGGCATGGGCCCACAGACATCCGAATGTACCAATGCCAAGGGCTCACTTATGCGTGGCCTACCAGACTTCTTATGCATAGACCTAGTCTACTTGCCATAAAGACAATGCTCACATGAATCAAAACATGCATAATCAAGGGGCGGTAAGTACTGTAAACCAGAAAGCATTTTCATTCCCTTCAAAGACATATGGTTCAAATGGGCATGCCAAAGAGATACATGTGGGATAGAACCCACGGACAAAACATGATCAAGGGAAGAAGCAGATACAATCAAGGGATAGAGGTTGCTAGCCTTGGCACCTCTCGCAATCACAAGTCTGCCACGAGTGATCTTCCATGCAGAGTCTCCAAAAGATACATGATAACTTGCATCATCAAGCTGTCCAGCTGACAGGAGACTGCGTATCATAGCAGGTACATGGCGTACATCCTGCATAACAAAACTATGGCCAGAAGAAAACTGCAGGCTAACATCACCAATGCCCACAATATCAAGAGAGTTGTCATTACCCAAGCGCATAGAACCCGAAACAGTACGGTATGAGTGAAACCACTCTCGGCAAGGTGTAACATGAAAGGACGCACATGAGTCCAAGAGCCAACACTATGCATACATAGAGTGTATCTTTGTCATCTGCGAAGCACTAGAAGAAGCTGCAAGGATATAATCATCATCAACATCCTCAGGCTGCATGACATTGATCTCTTCAATTTTAACACTGGAGTTTGCAGGCACTATGCTGCGATCCGAAGACTTATCCTACACTTTGTCTTTCCCCTTATCTTTGCACATTTCATTACGTAGTTCATGGCATTGTGGCCTAATATGGTCCTTTTTCCCACAATGGTGACAAGTAACATCTGCATTCCTACCACGGGATTTGCTCCGTAACTTTCCACGAGACTTGGACCAAGATTTTTGAGAATCCCATCCATGGTCACTGCCCCATTGCCATGTTTTTCATATCCATCATTCTTGCCTCCAACTGTCATAGCATGCAACACACGAGAGACATCATCATATAATTTCAAGGTAGTAGCATAGGCACATAATGTAGTGTGAAATACATCCCATGACTCATTAAGAGTACCAAGCAAAAAGAAAGGAGTGAAATCCTCTACAAAAGTGATGCTGTGAAGTCAAGTTCTTGAGTATAGCATGGAACTATATCAAGTGAGAAGAAATGGTCACATTCTCCTTCATGCACAGATCCATAAGCTGCTTTAGCCAATATATCTGACTCGTTGGACTTTTCTTGTCATAGAGATTCTTGATTTTATTCCACAACTGCCATGCACTCTGTTCTTCCTCAAATACATTGTAATGAACCTATTCTATGAGAGATAATACAATACTGGACTTGCATAACTCATTAAGCTCAAACCATTCCTCATCGGGCATAGTTACAGGCGGCTGCCCTGCTGAAGCTCAATGGTTTGATTTGTGATTTTTACACCAATACCTGCTAAATCTAGCTCTTCCAATAAGAGTAATTCGTACCATCAAGCTTAGTGATGTTGAAAATAGCATGATCAGTGGACAAACTCGCCATAACATAGGCTGGAAGATTGTAGAAAGCTCAAAACTGCTTGCTTTTTACTGCAAAAAATGATTAAAAATCACAAAAATCGAGAGAAAATGGCGAGAGAAGTGTGATCAAAGCTGCTGTCCACCAAGTACTAGTGAAAGTACATCAATTTAAAATATTTCAACATGAAAAATCCATGTCAGTCCTAAGTTATATGCTTGCTGTAATAAATGACAGCAGGGTACTATTAGAGGCAATTGCGGACCAAATCACTGCACCAAGTCAAGAAATGATAGCCAAGACATGACCAGCCATAATCTGGCATAAATTAGCACCAAACAGTCATCAAGACCCTGAGCAAACACCCAAACATGTCACTAAAGAATCCATCAGTGAGTAGGCATATCCCCTGGACAGTGGGGCAAAGTATATATAACACTAGCAAGACCTGACACCAGTAGGTGTATGCTCACTAGAGTGCAAAGCCCAAGCTTAGGTCAAAAGCACTTCCAAGATATCAGTGTGCATGAACCATGCAACATGTAATTGTAAGAGATCCCAAAGTCTCAAGTATTTGCGAAATGCTCAAATAGCATAAACCTCCTGCTCAATGTCGGTTAAGCATCTAAGATGCTTCCACTGGCACAAAAGACGGATAAACGAGCTCAACACTCAATCAAACCAAGTCAGAGTAACAAAGACAGGTAACCAAGACAATGCCTCAATAGCATCCAAGGTCATAATGGAAAAAGCCAAGTCGTAACGGAAAAATCCAAGTCAATGTCCAACTGCTCAAGGGAATACTCAAATGAATGTGGAGACAAGCTCAAACAACTTCCATCCACAACCAAAGCATAAAGCATTCACCAAGATATCATAACCCGTATTGGGTAGCCTAGGCATAAACCATGTCATAGATGAGATACCAGCTGCAAAGTAGTGACAATAAAACCCAACTTGCACTCTAACCTCATCTAAAAAGCATTCACGAGCATAAACAAGACATGTGGCATAGTCCAAATACATCATGATATCATACCGAGTAGCTGGGAGCACCCCGTGAGACCAATAGGTATAACCCAACTGTAGCATAAATAGCTTCAGCCCTAAAGTTTCCAGTAGTATATAACCTCTATAAACTAAGCAAATATGTGCTCAATCCAAGGTCAAATCCATAGGCAAACCATAGGCATACATTCCCGTATGTATAGGTATCAACAGGGCATAATCGGGCATCAAATGCCAAGACCTGTAAGCATAAAATTGAAGTAACAGGTGGTTGCCCTATTTTGGACAAATCTGGGATTAATCAAAATAGTCAATGACTGAGCTAAATCAGCTCCAAATATGTCTCACATAAGAGGCATAACATCCACAAGTGATCTGGTATCAATAGACATTAGTAGAAGCATCACATAAGCCATATTAGGCATACAAATACATGATATCTCAAACCTAAAATCTATTGAAAAATATTTCATCATCAGAATTTGGCAAATCCGACATCATCATCACGTCCGAGCATGCCAAAACCCCAACTTAGATTCTTACCTTGCTTTAATCGGGTTCCGAATGCCCAAGATATGACAAAAAGAGTGATTTTTGGGCTAGATTTTGAAATAGGCGCAAGAAAAACGTGAGCTAGCTGGGGGGGTCTGTTGTACCACATGTCAAGAATAGAGCCCAAAGGAGGCACAAATGGGGGCCAAAGAAGGCCTATACCAAGCCTCAGCAAGCCTTGATAGGCTGGAAGCAAGATCCAGGTGAAGAAAGCTCCAAGAGGTGTGAGCTATGGCTGCCCACAACCTGTGAAAACCCTGTTTACCTAGACCTGTGGACTCAGATAAATCTCTGAAATAATGAAGCAATACCTCAATGTCAATGCCCTGATGGTGCCTTAATAGGCCGGGAAGAAGCTCGGAAAGACGGAGAGTGACGCGAGCTCAAGAGAATGAGCTATGGCTGCTAGGAAGGAGACCCAATGCGAGTGGGCAGTCAATGGGAAGCTGAAAATGCCACCAGCCAAGCTCAAGAGCCGGGAACCCATGCTTTGATACCAGTTGAAAGGTAAGAAGGATCGAAGCTTGCACTCGAGAGCTATAGCGAGAGAGCAAGAGCAATAAAGAGAGAGACAAGAAATCAAAACTCCAACAGTCACAATGTGTGACCGGGCCTTCCTTTATTCAAAGTGTCACTAAAAGAATAAAGAATAAAGTGTCAGTGATGGGCGCCCGCCACCTGCAGTGTGGAGTGGTGGTGACTTTGAGTATAGTAATACACGAGCGGCTAGGCAAAGGCACCTTTACCCCCAACATAGACGCACAGTGTCACAACAATGCCATGCAAAAGATATGGACTCCTAGAATTGGGAAACCCTATACACTCTTGGGATTGCATCCAAAAAATCTTATTATAGGGTGGATAGGGAAAATAAGGGACAATATGTGAAGATCCTAAATTCATAATTAGGATATGCCAAAGTTTTCATGCATCTGATTGCAAAAGAAGCCCTAGCACATAGAAATAAAGTGTGTAAACAAGAAGAGACAAAGAATTGCTAACACCTTGCCTCTAGAAAACAAAGACCACCTACTTTGTTGCAAATAAAATATATGGCTAATTTGCTAACAAGTGCAAATGGAATAAAAGATGTGGCTTCCCTAGAAGCTTTCAAAACTTATTCACCCACTATACATAACCCGATATGAACTTAAAACAAAACAAGGGAAAAATCAAAACTTAATCATGCCAAATCAATATTGTTATGGTACTATTAGGGAAACTTAATTATTAAAACACTACAAGGGTACACACATATAGCGACGCTAAGTAGCGATGTTTTTTTTTGGCATCGGTATTAGCCTCGAAATTAGCGTTGGTATTTGCGTCTTTAAAAACATCGGTATTTGCGTCAGTATTTACCGACGCAAATACCGATGTTTTTAAAGACGCAGATATCGACGCTAATACCGACGACTTACTGCGGAAAAATTTAGCCGAAACCCGAATGTTTCTTTCATTTCAGCACGTGAAGGCAGAGAGAAAGAAAGGATTGTGAGCAAGAGAGGGAGGTGAGTAAGAGAGGTGAGCAAGGGAGGTGAGCAAGGAAGCAAGCCGTGAGCCGCACACGAGGAGAGGAGCGTCGCCCGCACGAAGAGGTCGTGGAAGAAGAAGAGAGCACGACGGTATGCCCTGTTTTGGTTTCTTTACAATCTTTGTTTTGCTTTGCAATGTACGTTAGAAAGTGTTGGTTTTTCTGCGATCTTTGTGTTGCTTTGTGTTGCTTTGCAATGTAGGTTAGGAAGTATTGAAAGAGAGAGAAATGGAAGAGAGTGTTTTCAAAAATTTTCTTGTGTTGATTTTTATTCTTTGCAATGTAGATACGAAAATGTATGTATGTGAGCATAGTTTAGAGCTGACCTCAAAGATAGATAAGTTTAGAGCCGAACTCAAAGAGATAGGTATGAAAATTTAAAAAAAAAGACCTGAAATATATATAGTGGAGTGGTCCCAATATACAATATAGAATCTTTATTAAATTATCATCCCATTACATCGCAGTCAAGATGTCTAGCACTCACGACCAACATGGTGGTGATCATGAGGCTTGGCTCAATCAATGTGTCCCATGTCCATGCACGCAATGCAAATTGGCCATTCGTCAAAAACGTCGTTTGTCCATAGAGCATGTGCAACGGTATGGAGAGTTTCGAGTTGACATAATCGACCAAGCAGTCTTGAATTACGAGATTCCGGTAAGTTATCTCTCATTATGTACTATATGACATGTAATTGATTTAAGTATAACAGTTTGGGGTTATCTTAGAAGTTAGCTCCTTAACGTCCTTTACAGGGTCAGGGCCATGTCGATACATTGTAGTCCGCAGATCTCTTGCGTCCAATAAGACGGGTTCATCCGCGCTCTATACAAATGCCGTCCGAGATAACTAACTGTCTCATAGAAGGTGATAACTCTCAACCCCCTTCTATGGGTGAGAATGCTGGAGACATGGACGATCCTCCTGCTTTTTTGGAGCCCAAGTTAGAGGACATGATCAAATCATTGCTTCCGACGGACTCGGAATCCCAAGATCCTTTAATTGCGGAGGCTGCCATTCCATTGTATGATGGGAGTCGGGTATCTCGTTTGAATACACTTCTTGCATTGTTGAGCATACAAACAAAGTATGGATGGAGTGATGCGAGTGTGACAGAGCTATTGAGGTACATTATGATGTGTATAATTCTTTATTGAAAGCCATTAAAATGTGCTATATAGCACTCTAATAACGTGCTTCATTGCAATTTGTAGAATGTTGAAATCTTATATTTTGCCTATCCAAAACACGATACTTGAGTCTCGTGATGATGCAAGACAAGTGCTGTGAAAGCTAGGCATGGATTATAATTGCATTCATGCTTGCCCCAATGATTGTGTTCTCTTCCGGGGAGAGTTTGAATTGTTGGTCACATGTCCCAAGTGCGGTGCGGACAGGTATCGAAATGACTTGCAAGGACAGACTGTTCCGCAGAAGGTTTTGAGGCACTTTCCACTGATACCGCGTGTTCGTCACATTTTTCGGACCAAGAGTTTTGCGAATTTGACTAGATGGCATGCGGAAAATCGATCCACTGATGGTGTACAGTGTACACCAGTTGACTTAGAAGCATGGCATCACATTGACGAGACTTTCCGTGACTTTGCAAAGGAGGCAAGGAATCTACGATTCGGTCTAGGCATGGATGGGGTAAATCCTTTTGGTTTACGTTGCACCTCCTATAGTGTATGGCCCGTGGTCCTTGTTAACTACAATATACCGCCATGGCTTTCCACCAAGTGGACTGATTTGAGTGATACATTTGTTTTGCTAAATCATTGTGAGCAGGTAAGCGTCCCTAATACTTGATGCACTTTAGCAATCTCAAAGTGGACTTTTATACTAATCATAATATGGATCAGGTCATTTTTTTTCCCTAATCCGCAACAACCTCAATGGTGGTATGTCATTTCCATGACATATAGGAGTATCCCAGTGTCTGTCAGAACCCCCGTAGCGATCGTAGAAGAGACACCTTTAATAGCGGCAATGACAGAAGGCATTCACGCATGGAGGACCAAGACATCTCACCTATGGAGATAGAGGAGATAGAGGATGGGTTTTTTGAAAATGAAGTAGAGTCCTCATTTTGTGGAGAATTTTGTATAGACCTTTCGGTGTATACTGAGCTATGTCAAGATGAGATTGTGGAACCCTAAACAAAAGTGACTCGATCAAAACGTTCCTCCCACTACATCATGTCCACTTTTTGCAAATCGGTTAGGACAGTTTGTATGTTATTGGAGTATCGTATTTTGTATTATCTAAATTTTTTATTATTTTAAAATGAAGTATTGCAAATTAAGTTTTAGTTTTATTATGTCTTGCAATTCATTATGAAATTCACTTATTTTTCCTTGTATGTGCAGGTTTAGGATCTGGGCACGGACGATAGGATGAGCCGGGATTTTACAGATAACGACATCAACGTGATGCTAGTGCGTTTCTCACCGGAGCAGCTAGCACGGGTCAGAGATAGAGCCGATGCACAACTTTCCCGTTCCACCTCAGCACGATTGGCAAACTCTAGACGGTCCGATGCGTCGATCTCCAGTAGAGGGAGTCGTAGGTCTCGCTTTGCTTCAGAGTCATGTGGTTGAGGAGGAGGTAGCTCCTGTTGTGGGGATGTAGATGGAGTCTCTCCCACTCGCACTACCACCAGGAAGTCGGCACCATCTTTCACTAGCGGTGACGGGAAGACGTCTACTGCTCCCACTCCTTCACGCACCCCACTGATCACTCCCACTCCTTGACGCACCCCACCGATCACTCCCAGGGCCGACAAAAAGTACACGGAACCCACTCCTCCAGGTATGTATTTTCGCATGAAGATTTACGCAGTAGCACTTATCAATTCAAATAGTGTTTGACACATTTGTATTAATGTCCTGAAAGTACCCGTTTGCAAAATCTTGCAGGTTACTCATATCTCTTAGATAAGGCCTCTGGCCATTTATACATGAATGATGATGGAAAAGCTGTTATCTCTAGGATGCATGAGTTGTGCCAACAAGTATTTCGGCACAACATTATAAACAAGTGGAAGGAGATCCCAGATGCCAATAAGGAGTACATAATCAATACATTGTATCGAGAGTTCCCTCAGCCCTATAGCAATGATAGATTTTCGAGAGAATGGATGATGACTCGTATGCGTCACTATCAGTCGCATAGGCGGTCTGATGCACGCGAAGCAGTCAAGCAAGGCAAATCGAAGCCGGAGAGGCTGGATACAAAGGACTGGAGTAATCTCCAGGATGAGGCGACATCCACTCCAAACGAGTGGAAGCAGCAAAGGCATGCTTGGACACATGATCGATGCATCACCTTGGTAGTGGCAGCCACGCAACATTCGTGGCAGATTTTGTAAGTATTAATAGGGTAGAGTAATCTAATTTAATGACATCCATGTTGATGTATGTATTTCGAACATGAATCTCAAGTACGTTTTTTTTCAATGTTTGTGTCCCACAGCAAGGTTTTACGAATTGCGACCCGACTGCATTAGAGGTGACATATGGGGAGAAGCATGGTTTGAGTGCCCTGATCGAGAAGGTCTATGCTTGCAGAGGACCCGTAAGTAGTAATAAATATCATTCATAATTTGAGAAATCTGTCATTATATGTCAGTTTGTATTTGGTACTCACAATTATATATGCATTTGCTGTTGCAGACTCCCTTCGATATGCCACTACAGCGAGAGGAGTTTTCTGATGCGGATGAGTCGTAGAGAGTAGATTAGGCTACATAGGATTACTCCCCATCTTGTATTATGTATGGCATTATGGCCTCTATCCTCCATATATAATAGCAGAGTACATATGATTTGGACTTGTATCTTGTAGCATGACTCCATATTTACTTTGTCGCAGTAGCACTTCTCAATTTAAGTTCTGTTATTTTCTTTATCAATGCAGTGCACATTTCTGTTAATTAATGTCATGAAAGTACTTGTTTGCAAAGTCTTGTAATTATTTGGGATCGATTGTCTAACTTCTTTGACAGCAGGAATTGTCTCTTAGCCCTATGTGGCTCTAACTATGGCAGGGCTGCATCTGTAGCCTGCCACAAAAAAATTTTATTCTCTGTAACCGTCGGAAAAGTATTCTGCAATCGTCGGTATTAGCATCGGAAATTCTCTATAACCGTCGCTATGTTCATCAGTATTAGCGTCGATATCTGCGTCGCTAAATAGCAACGCAAATAGTGACGATTTTCTAGCAACGCTAATACCGACGCTAATACCAACAACGGGGATATTTTTTATATATAAAGAAGATGTCATTATAGCATGTATATGTTGTAGTGAAAGGGCAAAGTAAGCAACCAATCACCATACCAATAGACTTAAAATTGCTTTATAATGCACTAAAGATTAAAAAGTAGAGGATTTTGTGGCTTAAAAAATAATGATTTGGATTATTTAAAATTTTATTTTCATTTTAGCCACCTACCATTCCTTGGCTAACACTAAACCTTATAGGCGAGTCATATGGATGGATAGATGAGATCTTTGGAATAAGGAAAATGGCCAAAGCCCTTTGTTAAAGGTCGAACTCCAAGCACAAAGTATACAACATGCTTAGTGTTTCTTTTTGTTATAGGAAATGGACACTATGAGTGGAAATAGATTAACTTAACTTATGTTGTTGACAAGTAAAAAACCAATCAAATAATCTGTAGGTCACAATTTCTTTTGAAAGGAAAAGGAAGAGCCAACATTTTCTCATTCTTTTGTAGATGCATGGAGCCATACAATGTGAAACCTTCATGTGCAGTTTTGGATTGGCACTTAGATGGGAAATTGATTGGCCTTTCACTCCTAAAAGGGTACGTCCTTCTCAATGCCTAGGCATCCATTCAATGCATTTTTTTTCGATACACTAGAAAATGAATCTATTGTGAATAGCTTATATTATAGGTTTATCATATTTGCTTATGTCATATTTAGACTATGATTGCAATTGCATAAGAAAAAAAAATGTGTATAGACCCTAAAGGCTTTGGTCATTGAAGCTTAAAATCTATTCTCACCTAAAAGAAAATCTCATAGTAGCTTTGAAGACTTATCAAAGTGCCACTATGTGGATTGAAGTTAATGTCTTTTAAGGCCGTAGAAGGCTTTTAAAATTGGCTATGGAATCCTATATCTTACAAAGACTCAGGGTGAAAATGAGTAGTTTCTCATGCTTGTATAGTAAACCATTAAAAGTTTTGCCAATCAAACACTATTTTTTGCCTATTAATATATCATGCCAACATTTAGTTAGGTTGCTATTTCAAGGTCTTCTCATGGAAAAAATTGCCCTATAGACAAATAGTAATCACTAAATAAAGTATTGTGTACAAGCATATCACCTATTTTGCATTCTATAGCTCCATCACTTCTTAAACATCTATAATGTCTATGTTGAGAGCATAAAAATATGTGTTTATATTGACCATAAAAGTTGACACCTATCTCAAAAAAAAATCATCGAGACAAACAATCTCCAAAAAACTACCTATCACATCATGGCCAAAATCTCAATACTGGTCCCATGTAGATTGATTTGTCATATTATTTGGCTTACATATTAAGACTATCACCTTTATAAAACAAAGTTTTACCTATGTTGTCAAAGGAAATGCCTAATCAATAGTTAAATACTACACTCTTCAGCTACTCTAGTCTAGAAGCAAAGTAAGGGGAAGTGTTGTATGTCAAGAGTTACACTACTATGAAGCAAAGGCTATTTGCTCTAGTTTTTTACCATGCCAGTGTCGAGATGCTACATGCTTAATGGTTGAAAGATGTGGGGTCTTGTGAAGCAATAGGCATGGCAAGTAAAAAGCTCAAATTTATGAAGAACAAGATAGAAAAGCTACCAAAACATCTTGTAAATTACACATTGTCAGATCCCAAAGAATCAAATCACCTGGACATGTAAAAAGCATAAGAAATACATTCAAGGCTATGAGCTCACCACTTTGGCCAAGCACACTATCACTTAGGAGTGGTTGCACCTAACCCAAAACTTTACTTAGCCCTCCACTTCATCTGAGCTAAATGGTGCTTGGGAGTGATCACAATTAAGCCCTCAAATCACATCAAAGATGTAAGCAATGACAAGAGGTTGATCTTGGACACTGACAAGAGATAGATCCGTGATTTTTGTGTAGCTTTCCGTTCTATGAGTCTTGCTTTATCTTCACTCAAAACATCAATATGACATAGCTTAGGTTGGGACATAATTGGATAGAAGAATTTTGAGGTAAAGCTTCTAAGGGAAGCAAATTAACAATGTGTTGATATCGCTCTGAGAAATAGGCTCATGTTGGAAAGTTTCAAAGCAAGAAAGAAGAGTAGTCTTCTCATGTGACAATTGCTTTACCTCTCTTTCAATGTAGTTGCCATGCTATTTTTCTATTATTAGCATGTTCATGAAGGCTCCTTTATAGCACATTGTTATAAATTTTCACGATTTACATTTTTCATGGCTTATCTTAGCTATATTTACACGTCCATTTCTTAAGTATAAACTCCTATAAGATGAGCACCTCTTATTATATTCTCTTTGGTTGTTGAAAGCCTCCCTTCAAGTACAACATGCATCATGTTCCCATTCAAATATTTCTCCTCTTCAATCACTATGGAAAATTGATCAATTTCTATGAAGTGATGCCTTCATTTGCATTGGGCTTGGAATGGTAAGCTTCAAAGGATGCTTGGGAACCCATAGAAGCTTCCTACATAACATTGGTGTTGGAGTCTTCTTTGTTCATCCTAAACCTTTGTTGGCAAGCAAGCCAACTTTTGTGATGCGAAATGGTGTCATACATGAACTAAGATTTGGAGGTGAGAGTAGATTTTAAAGACTGTAATTAAGTCTAGAAAAGAAGTGGAGTAATGGAAATTTTAGGCGGGAATTTAAAGCCAACGGAAGCAGAATATGAAGATCCAACAATTTTAAAGACCAAGGAAGACGGAAATGCAAAACTTTGACCGTTGCGATGGTTGTAGAATTTTAGTAATTTTTTTGATAATTGGATTAAAGAGAGGGAGTAGATTTGAAAGACTATAAAGTGTGGAAAAGAAGCGATTAATGCAAATTCACTACAAGATATAGGCCTTATACCAACGTTAAAAGCGACGAAAATGTAAATAACAAAATTTTCCCCCATCGTTGCAAAAAGCATCGTTATTGGCGATGCTATAGAACAATCAGTATCAGCGTCATTATCAGCGTGCGACGCTGATAATGAGGCTCTGCGATGCTAATAACGACGCAAAGAATGACACGTATAGGTAAATTTGAGACACTAATAGCGACAGTAACAAGGGAAAAAAATTTGTGGCAATTTGCATTGTGTACAATGCTCATGTAAACAAAAACAAAGTGTACTGAAATCATAACACTGATACATGAAATAAATACATGATCGCATAATGACAGTGACTGGTACAATCATGACAAGATATCACTACTACATAGACAATGTCTACACAGATCAAGCAACCAAAAAAGAAGGGTGTGTGAGCTCCAGGGATCCAAGGGCGAGCTACATATCCTTGCCATCGGAAAGCTTGTCCCGCTACAAAGGAGTATCAAATGGACTCTACAAAAAAAGAAACAATAACACATCAGTCCACCATACAATAATGCATTCTAATTAAACATGGTAACTATGGACAAGAAAGATGAGTGACTTAGAGGGCCACCGTGTCTATACAATCAGTCGATCAATGCAGTGAAACCATGCCTCTCTGCATATCGAGTCTCAAGGCTGTTCGGATCGTGATTTATAATGGAGTGTTGCAAAGAAAACAAAATACTAACTGTTAGAAACATGATTGTCAATACAAAGGATATTGCAGAAAAATAAGCAAGCAAAACAAAAGAAAAACTTACAAAGTCCTCCACATATATCCTGTGGCCACCACTTCCAAGATGATAGACCACTCCGACCTCTAGTCGTGCCCTCGCCGCCTCACGCTGCTGACTCCAACATCCTAGAGAATCTGTAGCCTCCTCCCTTAGTCGGTGCCAGTCATCTGCGTCTAGCCTCTTGGGCTTTGCAGCCCCACTATTGAGTACCTTACATGCGTTCGATCGTCTATGTGACATATATGCACGCATGCAGTCCATCATCTAGCCCATCGTTTGTGTACCGACTAGGGTAGTATCTATCAGAGTAGCACCCATAGGGGTGCCACCTGCAGCAGACGGATGGAGTAACTGGAGTAGACATCCCCACAGGTGTGACAAATCCTGGAGGTGACGTAACTCTAGTAGAACGAGGAGATGGAGACACTGCATCCGTGCCTCGAGAGCATCTACCTGAGCCACGCTCCCTAGAACCGCCACGAGAGCGAGGAGTCGCATCTGTATCCCGTGCCGACTGCGGGCTCACTACCTCCGTATCTCTACAGTATCTCCTTGACCCTGAAGCACTCCCTCTTCTGGCCCAAGTCTGGAGCGTCAACCTCGTATGCTCGATGCTGAAGCATCTGATCATGCCGAAGTAGATCTAGTAGAGCAACTTGATGATGTCCGAGATAGTTCCTGGTCTGCCATGTCTCTGAATCTCACCATCTGATCTGGACCATGCACATGAAGATATCCTACAACTCCTCATCGATCATCCCTCGACTCATCTTGAAAATGTCACCTGTACATACAAAAAATGATGTCAACATAATCAATTTAAATCATACAAAGCACGCTAATATAAATCCTTAAAAAATTATCTCACTTAAAATGCATATCTTATGTATCCTTATAAGCAATTAGTCAATGAATTGAGTAAGTGAATGCTCCAAGTATGAAGTATCCTATGTTTCCATGTCAATCTCTTGACACCACTCCGCATACACTGGAAGGTCGATAGACATGTCACCACAAAAGGATGAGTCCACCTCGTTCTCAATGGACTCATGTATTTCCATCATTGTTAGCCGATGCTGACTTCTTTATATGCTCCAAGCTTTTGGTGGTTTCCACCCCTTGCAATATCGACCCCTCTATTTGTATATTGTCCTCATCTATACTCAGAACATCGCTTTGATCATATACTCTCACACTTCGAAGAGTTGAAGGTATACCATATCACCATCCAGGTTGTCGAGGGTTTGGATAGAAGATTACCTGTTCACAAACACATACAAGAGGGATTAAACTATTGTGACATGTATGATGTCGTAATATAATTAACAAACAAATGAGTTCATGCACATGTTCACAATGGGCCAGTAACACAAAGGTGTCGCGCAAATCCGTCCATTTTTTTTCAGAATCTATTTCCAGAAATCTAGATGGACCTCGTCAAACTGTTGCTCCAACTCCTTCAAGTATCACTTTGAACCACTACACATTGAATAGTATCATGGAGAAGCTACGGTAATCCAACGTACCTATACTTTGCAAGTTCCCAAAATACTCCATCTCATCTATAACTGTGTTTGGATCCATTGCTCGTTATCGGCTCTCCTGCTCAAACCTTGCCATGATACCATAGTCCATTTTGGAGCACATTTTGTCAATACGCTCCACGCGAAAATGCTGTCCGCACGACCACGCTGCACTATATATTTTGTACTATACATTGAAACACTCAAATTAGTTGTCACATATAAAAATATATAGATACGACAAATCCTAAACATGTTATCTCCTTTGGACTACATCCCCTTGAGAATTCCAACTCCTCCATTAAGACCTCCGCCCCTTCACAAGATGTTGTGGTCAAAGCTCCATGCAACCATTGCATTGACATGAACCGCGGCATCTCCTCCATGCCCTTGGGATATCGAATCGGTTGATGGCACATACTACGTCGAAATTCAAATCGCACTTCCTCTCGATCTTGCCTAGTGATCTGGTACTTGGCGAGCCACGTCTCCATAGAGGCATGGTGCAACATACAAAAGTGATTCACCTTCTCCTCCATTGCAGTATCCATTCTTTTTTCTACCCCATTTTCAATCACCACATCTCTGATCCAGTCTATCATCATCCTTCAGCGACCATAGCATTTTGTTGTCTGGATCCACCGTTGGTAGCCATTCTAAAATATGTACTAACGCCTCAGACACCAACCAACCTTCAGCCATGTTACCTTCTGGCCGAGCTCATTGTCACACAAAGATTTTTAGGGGTTTTCATGAAGTGCTCCAAGAAGAGCATCCATCGCGTATGGACAGGTCCAACAATCTTCACTTCATCTACAAGATGCACAAGAAGGTGGATTTGTATCGTGAGCATGCTGGTAGGCAGGTATTTCTCAAAGAGATAGACCGTCTCCACAGCTCTCTGTCTCGCGGATTCAATAGAGGACATCTTAGTCTCCTTCTGTGAGATCCATTGCACCAAATTCGACAACCTGTAAATGGCCCCGTGTATTTTTGAAGTAAGGCATCCTGCAATCCCGATCGGTAGTACAAACTGCCACAAATGAGAAAGCATTATGAACAATGGCTACACTCCAAATAACAAATGTGCACGCCAATTACAATCCATTCATAGTACAAACCTGACATATCTTATGCCAGTCATGGGATTTTAGCCCTAACAATTGGTCGTCTTTAGAAAATGTAGACCTGAGAGAACGCATTATACCCGTCAGAGTACGGATAGACTTGACTACACGGGGGGGTCACTATTGTTGAGAGAGAGAGAGAGTACGAGAGAGATACACAAGACATGCTCCCAAAGAATGATTCATATTGATGTAGAGTTAGTATATATAGGTGAGACCCAAGTCAAGTGAGAGATGATATATATAGTTGTAACATCCCCAGTCAAACAAAGGTCTCTGGCTGCGAGTGAAAAAACCCTTGGGGAGAACAAGGGAAAAACCCAAGCCCCTACACATACCTAAGATACAAAAATGATTTACTATAAAGTTTTCTTGAATACAATGATACATGCCTCAATTAGTGAGACAAGAACTTGGAACAATACCAAGTGCATGTCTTAATAAGCTAAAGCGAGCTTCACTAAGAGCTTTTGTGAAGATGTCTGCAACCATTTGATCACTAGGACAATGCTCCACCATAATGGAACCTTTCTTGACTTCATGTCGAACATAATGATAATGAATAGCAATATGCTTTGATTTACTATGTTGTATATAGTCTTTGGTAAGACTAATAGCACTTTGGTTATCGCATCGAAGAGGTGTACTAGATGATGAAGGATGTCCCAAATCTGCAAGTAGTTGTCGAAGCCAAACTAGCTCGCGAGCTGCTAATGATGCAGCAACATATTCGACTTCAGTTGTAGAAACCGCAACACATCGTTGTTTCTTGCTGGACCAAGAAACCAAACATCCATTTACAAAGAAACAATTCCCACTTGTAAATTGCATGGATAAGTATGAACTTGCCCAATCAGCATCTGTATATCCAATAAGGTCAAGAGAAGTTGAAGAAGATAAAGAAGAATCCTCTCGACGACGATAAATAAGACCAAATTCCTTAGTACCCTTGAGGTACTTTAGAATACGTTTTGCAGCACTCCAATGAATAGTGGAAAGGGAAGAAAGATACTGTCCCAAAAAGTTAGCTACAAATAAAATATCTGGTCTTGTGTTTAAACCAATAAATTGAAGACAACCAACAAGATTAGCAAAATGTTGATGAATGGCTGATTCTTCATTGCGTGTTGTAGATGTACCCTTGGTAGAGCTTGAAAGAATGGGAGTGTTGGCAGAGTGCGCATTTGTCAACCCAAACTTCTTAACAATATCATTAATAAACTTTGCCTGGCGAAGAAGAAGAATGCCTTGTTGTCGGTGTCATTGAACTTGAATACCCAAACAAGAATGTATCTCACCAAGATCCACCATTTCAAATGCAGTCGATAAAAGCTTCTTCATAGCATCCAAGAAAGCAATATTATTTGACACAAGAATAGTATCATCAACATATAGAGCAAGAATAATAAAATATTTTTCCTCGCTTTTGATGTAAAGATTTGGGTCAGCAAAACATGCAACAAAACCTTTAGATGTGAGGAACTGATCAATCTTAATATACCGAGCACAAGAGGCTTGCTTAAATCCATATAATGTGCGATGAAGCTGGCATACAAGATGCTCCTTTCCTGCAATCATAAAACCTTCAAGTTGCTCCATATAGATTTCTTCTTCAAGATCTCCATTGAGAAAAGCCGTTTTAATATCCATTTGGTGAATTTCTAGATCAAATAATGTTGGAAAAGCCAAAATCATACGAACAGTTGTGAAGCGCACAACGGGAGAAAATGTTTCTTGATAATCTACTCTTGCAATCTGTGAGTAACCTTTTGCAACAAGTCGTGCTTTGAACTTATCAAACGAGCCATCAGCTTTGGTCTTGGTTTTATAAACCCATTTACATTTGATAGAAACACGATTTGGGGGGAGTTTAGTAAGAATCCATGTACCTTTGGAGATTAAAGAATCATACTCAGCTTGCATAGCTTCTTGCCATTGATCCCTTTGAGACAAATTGATAGCTTCCATATACGATATTGGATCCTCTTGGACAAACATAGCATCATCAAAGACATCATATTCAATAGAATAGAATCCATGCTCTATCTCAATAGGAAGATCGACATAGATCTCCAAGTTTTCATCAATCTTCTTTGGAGGTGAAGGAGGTTTATGATCATCAGAATTAGTAGAATCACAAAGCAAGTAAGGAAATGCACTAAGCAAAGACTGTGTATCATCTGAAACATTTGACGACCATGTGCCACCCATAGTCTTCTCATCAAATATATCATCACGACTAATGATAACCTTTTGAGAAGAAGGATCATAAAATTTGTAACTTTTGGAATGATCTGAATAACCAAGAAAAATAACCTTCAAACCTGGAGGATCCAACTTATGTCGAGTGTCCTTGGGCACATGAATATAAGCAATGCAGCCGAATGTGCGAAAGTGAGAGACTGAAGGTGTCTTCCCTATCCAAATTGTTATAGGAATTTTACCAACAGGTGCAGTAGTTGGAAGATGATTTTGAATAAAAACAGATGTTAGAAGTGCTTCAGTCCAAAACTTTCGAGACAAACCAGAGTGTGTAAGCATGCAACGTATAGCATTAAGAATCGTGCGATTTTTGCGCTTAGCAACACCATTTTGCTGAGGAGAATAAGGAACTGTAAACTCATGATGAATACCTTGATCCTTACAGAAGTCATCAAATAGATTGGATACATATTCACCGCCATTGTCACTGCGAAGCGTCTTTATAGAGAATCCAGTTTGAAGCTCCATACTTATCTTGTATTGTTTAAATATAGGTAAAGCCTCAGACTTATGTCGAAGAAGATAGACATGTGTGTACCGTGAGAAATCATCAATGAAAGTTATAAAATATCGATATTGAGACTTTGAGGTAGGTAAAGGACTATTCCAGGTAGTAAATCTTCTCGTCTTGCTTATCCTAACAAACATTGTTCTTATTGTGATAAGAAAGGTCATGTGGCTTTTGATTGCTGGGCACGTCAATATGATGAGGAGCATGGAGTTACTACAAAGCAACATCGCTCGTCCAAAAGTTTTTCTCCTTGTGATTATTGTGCACATACAGATCATCCATCTCGTCGTTGTTATAAACGCAGATATGATGAAGAACGTTCTCGAGCTTATATTGTTCAACAAACTACAACTGATGATGATCATACTCATCAGGAGCTCAATTTCGTCCATTATGATATCTCTCTAGAAAAGGTACTTCATGTTCTATATGGTTCTCTATTCATCGTTGATTCAGGTGCCACTGGAAACATGACATACCAATCGCAGTGGCTTGACAATTATCATTCTCTTCCTGTCAAGAAGTTTGTTTACCTTGCGGATGATACGACTTGTCAAGTCAAAGGAGTGGGTGATTTATATCTGGGGACTGTTTCATCCACTAGAATATTAAGAGGAATTATTCATGTTCTAGATTTGCAAAGAAATCTTCTTTTTGTTGCTTGTCTAGTTGATCTTGGTTTGCTTGTTGGCTTTGATCATAATCAATGTCGTATAGAGAAAGACGGGCATACTATAGTAGTGGCTCCTCGACATGGTAATCTATTTGAGCTATCATTGAATGATACAGTTGCAAATGTTGTTACTGCCCCTGGAGATGCAGATTGCAAATTATGGCATCAACGATTTGCACACTCCGATTTTGCCAAAATTCTCGATCTTCATCGTCATGGTCTTGTGCAAGGTATGAATCTTAAATCTCATCCACGTATGGGAATATGTGAGTACTCTGCACTTGGAAAACACCATCGTTCGCCTTTCCACACTTCTACTTCATCACATTCCTGTGCTCTCTTGGATTTGGTTCATACCGATATTTGCGGTCCTTTTCTTGCCTCAAAGTCTCAATATCGATATTTTATAACTTTCATTGATGATTGCTCATGGTACACACATGTCTATCTTCTTCGCCATAAGTCTGAGGCTTTACCTATATTTAAACAATACAAGATAAGTGTGGAGCTTCAAACTGGATTCTCTATAAAGATGCTTCGCAGTGATAATGGTGGTGAATATGTATCAAATCTATTTGATGACTTCTGTAAGGATCAAGGTATTCATCATGAGTTTACAATTCCTTATTCTCCTCAGCAAAATGGTGTTGTTGAGCGCAAAGCCAACAAACAAACCAAGATCAACTAGACGAGCAACAGAAAGAAGATTTCTTTGCAAATCTGGAACATGAAGAACTCCTCTTAATATTCTAGTGGATGAAACACTCCCCAGATATAAATCACCCACTCCTTTGACTTGACAAGTCGTATCATCCACAAGGTAAACAAACGTCTTGACAGGAAGAGAATGATAATTGTGAAGCCACTGCGATTGGTATGTCATGTTTCCAGTGGCACCTGAATCAACGATGAATAGAGAACCATATAGAACATGAAGTACCTTTTCTGGAGAGATATCATAATGGACGAAATTGAGCTCCTGATGAGTATGATCATCATCAGTTGTAGTTTGTTGAACAATATAAGCTCGAGAATGTTCTTCATCATATCTGCGTTTATAACAACGATGAGATGGATGATCTGTATGTGCACAATAATCACAAGGAGGAAAACTTTTGGACAAGCGAGGTTGCTTTGTAGTAACTTTATGCTCCTCATCATATTGACGTGCCTAGCAATCAGAAGCCACATGACCTTTCTTATCACAATAAGAACAATGTTTGTTAGGATAAGCAAGACGAGAAGATCTACTACCTAGATTAGGGCGTCCACCCTGCTGAAAACGTAAAGCAGGATGCTTGTGAGCAACAAAAGCAGCATCAAAATCCCTTTGTTCACGAGTGACCAAAGTAGCATCAATTTTTTCCAAATGATGCTCATGACGTTGAGAATATTCAATAAGAGATATACATGCTTTGTCAAAGTGGATATCATCCTTGTTAGACAAAATAGTGATGATATTGTCATATAAAGGATCTTTGATGGTATGAAGAAGTTGAGTAACAATTTGATTTTTAGCAACAGTAGCGCCGACAGCACCAAGCTGATTGATAATGTCTTTAAAAGCCTCGATATAAGAGTGCATAGAAGTACCAACCTTATATTGAAGATTCTTCAAACAAGTTTGGAGATATAAAATTTTGGTGACTGATTTCTTCTCAAACGTTGAGATAAGATACTCCCAAATAGCATGAGAGGTTTCCAGATGAAAGACATCCAACATAAGTGAGTCAGGAAGTGCAGACAATATATAACAATGACCCACTTTGTCACGACGAATCCAATCAGTATGATCAATTTTCCATTATTCAAATAATGGACCATCAGTAATCACAGAATTGTTATTCATCACATCAATAGGTTGAACTGGGCAAGACAGGTCGCCCAAAACAATATCAAATAATTCGTCACCTTCAAGAATTAGCATCATCTTTGCTTTCCACCCAGGAAAGCCTTGTCCTTGGAAGGAGGGAACCGAACGTTGGCCATACGGATATCCGTTAACAAAAATGCAATTTGCCATGCCTGTATGTCGAGAGAAAACAAATAAGATGAGATCACAGAATTTGCAAACCATGATCAAGACGAGCGTAGTTGAGACGCATGATAATCAAAATAGGGATATGCACGTAAGAATGACGAAAAGTATTGAGTGACTAAAAAGAAAGCCCGAAATAGAGAGGCGTAACGTGCAAGACGAGATGACGCATATAAGAAAAGTGCTATTTCGGTCGAGCAAAGAACGTGAACGATAATAAAACATCGCTAAAAATAGCAAGATATTTGCTTGTCGTAATCAACATCATTAACGAAGATGAGCGATTAATAAACTGTAATTGGGGATTAACGAACTGTAATTAGAAATACAGTTTTAAATAAAGAATCGTAGATTCGAGCAGAATTGCTCTCTTGAATCGTGAATAGTCATAACTTTTGATCCAGAACTCCGATTGACAAGCGGTTTTGACAGGATTCGAGAGCCCGACGAGAGCTACGCACCTGGACAAAATTAACTAATACTTCTAATTTGAACAAATTCATGTATCAAATCATCACTTGTGCAAAGAACTCAATCAAGTATAAACAATGAAACAACTTATCTTCCTTATTGTTGCTACGCATACATAGCTCTGATACCATGTTGAGAGAGAGAGAGAGTAGGAGAGAGATACACAAGACATGCTCCCAAAGAATGATTCATATTGATGTAGAGTTAGTATATATAGGTGAGACCCAAGTCAAGTGAGAGATGATATATATAGTTGTAACAACTATATATATATTCTCTATATAACGTGGGTTCATGGCCTATTTATAAATATCCTAATCTGTGAATTTTTCTTGAATAAAATACAACCCTTTTCTATTAAATCTATAAGTAATCCCCTTATATGACACCCTTCTGTATGTAAATAATGTATAAAAATGATATTTTAAAAACCCCTTATTTTGAACTCACGCTATATATATATATATTCATGAGTGATTCCCCCGATCTTGACTACTTACTTCACCATGCGTTCTTCTTTAGTGGACAAAACCCAAGGAGCGCGAGATAGCTACACGTGACCATCAGCACTCGATTGTAGCCAAAGCACCTCCATCTTGTCTACCTCCTTTAAATTCATTCACGCCCCTATAGTATCTCTCTTTCTTGTGATGTGGTCCCATAGCAAGTTGTCCAAATTCTTGAAAATATGCATAGGATCCACCAAGTAGTTGATCTGTAAGTGGGTCCAATATGGCAACTCATAGAAAACTAAGAGCCGCCGCATTCCGTTTGAATGTGACTCCGTGTGGACCATTTTCAGCTCGTACCAGCTTCTTGCGGCATTCATACGTGTTGAAGGTCGTCCAAGAAAACCTTCCCTGAGTTCATGACCCTCTAGCAAGAAAGCGGCGTGTCCTTGATATACCATCTTCTTCATGGTTCGTGACCTTCAGGAGACTAACTGTGGCCCGCATAATGGACATGCATGATAACTTGAGGTAACCAGACTTGTTCCAACATTTCTATCCAGTGAATACAAACTTGAACGAGATAAAATATAGATATTACCAACGAGAATGGAAGTCTATTTACCTGAGCACTCTCGGAATCCCAAAAAGTCATGCATCATCCGCATGAGAATGGCTTGAATATTGACAGACCGTCACTACAACAAAAAGGCTCCGTAGACGCGCTTGTAGATGCAATATTTGAACTGTGCTAAAAAATGTCGGGCGTATTTGTTACCACGTCTACTACTGCGTCTAAAATTTCACATCTAAAAGTCCGCTTATAGTCAGAGTTACATGCCCATATAGATGCACATATTGACGTGCTAAGCAAATATATACTCATATTTATAAAAAAGTGGATATATTCATAATGTGCCTCTATACATGCGTGTATCTGTGTGTCTAAAAAAGTGTTTACTCTACAAGTTTTTGACGAGAATAAACGCGCACTTATCCTGCAATTTAGACACGCAAAACAGAGGTGTGAAGAAAAAACCAAAGAGCAAGTGGCTTTGCAAGCCACATGCTCTCTGGTTTTTTTCTCCCCATCAACTTGAAATTGTATGCTTAGGGAAAACAGAGAAAGATTATTTCGAAGATTTTTGTACTCAAAATAAAACAATGTATGTAGAACATGAAATTTCATATATATAGATGAAACGTTTTTACATTATGAGTTCTAGTGCTTGTGACCTCAAGCATGGTCATGGTCACAAGCACTAGTTGAAAGTAATACATATAAAAAATGAAAACTACAAGATAAGGGGAGGCATGTATGTATGGGGCTCCTCTACATCTCCTCAGAAGAGGCATCATCATCGCTACCACCACTGCTGCCTGTGCCACTACCGTTGTTGCCACCGCTATTGCTAGTCCCCCCTTCTCTATCCTCAATTTCATTGGGGTTTGCCTACACAAAGAATTAAGGTGTATAAATACCATTATAAACAATAAATTAGACTTACCTATAGTTTTCATGTAAAAAATAAAACATACCTCTTCTGGTTGTGGAATCCTCATGGCACGATTATATTACTCCTCTGTGATGAGTCCCTTCTCGTAGAAATGCTGCCAAGTGGATGCCCGGTTATGATCTCTATGGTAGCCTACCTCTCTAGGAGTAGGCAGCCTACCAACGATATGATACTACAAAATAATTTGAACATACAATGTATTAGAACACACTACATAATGAAATGAAAAAAATTACAAAATTTAATTTAAAAAAAGAAATCAAATAATACTTACAAACTCAGCCTCCCATGACTCCCTGCCACCCGATCCATAATACGACGATCCCATGGTTGCCATCTGGATACGTCGCACCTCTGCATGCTGGCGACTTTTCATTTTCTCTGCTGCTCTCTTCTTGGCCTCTTTCCACTCCCTGCGGTGGAAATTGGATCGTTGGCCATATCCAGGGCACCCTTGCTCTTGTCTCCGCAGTGACTCCTTGGCGCGCGTCATAAGGTGAGACCTCTTGTTATGAAGCGCGTCTCTCACCTTTGACCATTCCCAATCATCTAAGAATCATGAATTCTCGGGATTAGGGTACCTTCTATGTACTGCCCACAGCACCTCTTGCCACAAACCATTTTTTTGGTGCTTGAAGAGAATCATGCAATCTTTGTATGTGGCATGCACGACACTCCTCAAGTAGGCTATCACTTCCCTCCCCTCAGAGTCATGCAAGATACCACCAACATCATTGACAGAGTAGTACATTTGTGGAGGCTCACACCTCTCATTTCCTGATGAGGGTGATCGAGAGCCACCTCCTAGGCAACCCCCACAAATCCCTCGACCTCCTCGTCCTCTCGCACGACTCTCCCTTCTCCCTCGATGGACATTATCCTCTACCTCACTCAATGCACGTGCTTTTGCAGATGCACGTGCTTCGGTTGATCCATGTACTTCAGTTGTTCCCTATGCATCAGCTGATATGTGTGTATGCATAGTGTGTGGAGTACCTGTTAGTAGAGGTGTGCCAAGGTTTGGTATTTGTGCGGCAGTGCTAGGCAAAGATGTGATAGGTGTCCCAGACATCACACTGAAAACCTCCTCTGTAGTGGGAGGGCGACCAAGATAATTGGTCATCTTCTCCATGAATTGCTCCTCGTTTGGAAAACCTCCAAAAAAGCTACTAAAACCTCTAGAAAACTCGGCTAAGGTGTTGTTCATGCGTTCCAACTCAGGATCAGTGCTGGAAGATCCAGGATTCCACATCTACACAAGAAAAATCATATTACCCTGTGCAGATGAAAAATATTACTTGCTGTGTCTATATCTACGTCTCGATGTGCGTCTGTTAGCGCGTCTATTTCTGCATCTATACCTGCGTCTAAGGCTTTCATCTGGATGCGTTGACACACGCGCACATTCGGACTATTTTTCTCAAACTTAGTTTAAAAAATGCGCAAAAAAACCTCCATAGATGACAGTCTATAGTATGTAAAGAGAGAGAGAGAGAGACAAACGGACAGAGAAAGCAAACAAGATTGAGAGAGAGAAGAAGAACTCACCTTCTTTGCTTGTTGCGATGGGTGGCGGCTAGGTTGCAAGCTCCTTGTCCTCCTTCTCCCTTCCCTTGGTAAATTGCTTGAATCTAAGTCTCTTTCTTGCTGTTTGGCTCTTGTTCTTTACTCTTTGGCTCTTCCTTCCTCCTGTCCTCTTTTTACTCTTATTTCATTCCCTCATTGTCTTCATGAAGTGATAGATAGACATGATTAGTGATGTGGAGCTCGAACTGCAGAAAACATGTAAAAAATACAGGAAAGCACTGGTTTGAAAAGGCGTCTATAAGCGCGTCTATGGAGCCTTTTTGTTGTAGTGAGAGAAGTTTGTGGCGCGTGATGGCCCTCATGACAGACCATTGATTAACCAGAGATCAATGATCGGCAGCAACATGATCATCAATAGCTACACAAAATTATATGGAATGTTTGTGCAGCCCGACAGTGAGGCGCACCTCAAGGCATCCTCTGTGAAGCTTATAATCCAGCCTACAGCAATTGTTAGAAGGTGAGATTCTTCCGAGTAGTTCTTACTTTTGGAGAGAGAGAGAGAGAGAGAGAGAGAGAGAGAGAGAGAGAGAGTACCCCGGATAGCTTCCCAGCCTTTATATGCGCATCAGCATGCATGTTTTACATCAGTTTTTCCTTCTAAGATGCCAACTGTAACATGCTTTAGAAGTATCACAAGTCACGATGAGCATATTGAGCCATACAAAGAAGAGATTTCCTTCTTTCCAACAATTGAGCACTTGATGGCTCTCAGCAAAGGGATTGTGAGACTTTCAAACCAATCAAGTACACTAAGAGAGAGAGAGAGAGAGAGTGTGTGTGTGTGTTTATGTGTTTTGTTTTTTCTGTAGTCGAGTGTAATTTTCCATCTAGTCTAATGAACCAATTGCTCCCATTTATGAATGACAGGATATTCATAGCCCTTAAAAATTTTTGAAATATTTTGTGCCACAATTTGAGTATTCGATTAGGTTAACCTCTACTAGATTATTTCGAAGTCTTGAAACTAACAGGGACACATGATGGTACATTGCTCTACATATCTAGAAAGTGTAATTTGACCCGACTGCTAATTAGAAGTATCAACATCTAAAATTAGCAAGGTTTCCAGAACCGAGTCTTCACAGTTCAAATTAGGCTTTTTTTAATAAAAAAGATGTGCACTTCATGAATCCAAGCGACTACTATAGCTCCTTTCCATGAGAGAGCTCGTCCCGATATAATGGAGTGTCAAACAAACTCTGCAATATAAATTATTAGAGTTTAACTACAATATATAATGCCTGTAAATAAGAAAGAGGCTTGATTTGTTGGACCACTATGCACATACAATATATCAATGAGTGTAGTGAGACAATGTCTCTATTTGGTATATATGTCATATTCCCTGAATGCATGCATTGATACTTACAACATGGAGGCAAACATTTTGATATTGAAAGACTAGGAAAGTCATGTCATGTTGATCCAACAACAACCAAAAGGTAGCATCTAATCAGTTTAATTGTTATTGCGCGTCTGTCAGCACACGTATAATAAGTATTATCTGCGCATTTATATGTGCAATTACATGCGCTTACAGATGCGCTATGCAAATATAATTTTTTTATAAAAAAATTTGCAATATTTGAATTGTGAAAAAAAATGTCGGGTGCATTTATTAACGCGTCTATTTCTACGTCTACAAAATTACGTCTAAAAGCACGCTTATGATCAGAGTTACACGCACACTTAGACGCGCATATAGACGCGTGTATTGACACGCGACGTAAATATATAATCATATTTATAAAAAAGTGGACATATTCATATTGTGCGTCTATATAAGTGTGTATCTATGCGTCTAAAACCACGTTTACTCTGCAAGTTTTTGACGAGAATAGACGCGCATTTATATTGCAATTTAGACACGCAAAACAGAGGTATGAAAAAAAAACAAGAGAGCATGTGGCTTTGCAAACCACATGCTCTCTGGTTCCCCCCCTCCCCCCCCCCCCCATCAATATCAAATTGTATACTTAGGGAAAACAGAGAAATATTACTTCGAAGATTGGATACTGAAAACAAAACAATATATGTAGCACACGAAATTTCATATATATAGATGAAACGTTTTTACATTATGAGTTCTAGTGCTTGTGACATCATGGTCGCAAGCACTAGTTGAAAGTAATACATATCAAAAATGAAAATTACAAGCCAAGGAGAGGCATGCATGCATGGCGCTCCTCTATATCTCCTCAGAAGAGGCATCATCATCACTACCACCACCGCTGCCTGTGCCGCTGCCGTTGTCGCAACCGCTACTGCTAGTCCCCCCTTCGCTATCCTCAACTGCATCAGGGTTTGCCTACACAAAGGATTAAGGTATATAAATACCATTACAAACAATAAATTAGAGTTATCTATAATTTTCATGTAAAAAATAAAACATACCTCTTCTGGTGGTGGAATCCTCATGGCACGATTATATTGCTCCTCCGTGATGAGTCCCTCCTCGTAGAAATGTTGCCAAGTGGACGCCCGGTTATGACCTCGATGGTAGCCTACCTCTCTAGGAGTAGACATCCTACCAACGATATGATACTACAAAACAATTTGAACATACAACGTATTAAAACACACTACATAATGAAGTGAAACAAATTATAGAATGTAATTTAAAAAAAGAAATCAAATAATACTTACAAACTCAGCCTCCCATGACTCCCTGCCACCCGATCCATAATGCGAGGATCCCATGGTTTCCATCTGGATACGTCGCGTCTCTGCATGCTGGCGACTTTTCATTTTCTCCGTTGCTCTCTTCTTGGCCTCTTTCCACTCCTTGCGGTGGCAATTGGATGGTTGGCCATATCCAGGGCGCCCCTGCTCTTGTCTCTGCAATGACTCCTTAGCATGCGTCATAAGGTGAGACCTCTTGTTATGAAGCGCGTCTCTCACCTTTGACCATCCCCAATCATCTGAGAATCATGAATTCTCGGGATTAGGGTACCTTTTATGTACTTCCCGTAGCACCTCTTGCCACAAACCATTTTTTTGGTGCTTGAAGGGAATCATGCAATCTTTGTATGTGGTATGCACGACACTCCTTAAGTAGGCTATCACTTCCCTCCCCTCAAAGTCATGCAAGATACCACCAACATTAGTGATAGAGTAGTACATTTGTGGAGGCTCACCTCTCTCATTTTCCGGTGAGGGTGATCGAGAGCCACCACCTAGGTAACCTCCACAAAGCCCTCGACCTCCTCGTCCTCCTGCACCACTCTCCCTTCTTCCTCGACGTGCACTACCCTCTACCTCACTCGATATATGTGCTTCTGTAGATGCACGTGCTTCGGCCGATCCATGTACCTTAGCTGATTCCTGTGTACGCAAAGATGTAATAGGTGTCCCAGACATCACACTGAAACCTCCTCTGCAGTGGGAGGGTGAGGAAGATAATTGGTCATCTCCCCCGTGAATTGCTCCTTTTTGAATGGGGTGCTGGAGGATCTAGGATTCCACATCTACACAAGAAAAATCATATTACCCTGTGCAGATAAAACCTATTACATTCAGCGTCTATACGTGCGTCTCTATGTGCCCCTATACCTGCATCTCTGTGGGCGTCTGTCAGTGGGTCTATTTTCGTGTCTATTCCTGCGTCTACACTGTCATCTGGACGTGCTGACAGATGTGCACAGTCGCACCATTTCTTTTCAAACTTGCTTAAAAAACAAAGCTAAAAAACCTCCATAGATGACAAGATCCAGCATGTGAGAAGAGAGAAGAGAGAGACAAACAAACAGAGAAAGCAAACAAGATTGAGAGAGAGAAGAAGAACTCACCTTCTTTGCTTGTTCCAACGGGTGGCGGCTAGGTTGCAAGCCCCCTTGTCCTCCTTCTCCCTTCCCTTGGTAAGTTGCTTGAATCTTGTTCTCTTCCTTGCTATTTGGCTCTTATTATTTACTCTTTGGCTCTTCTTTCCTCCTCTCCTCTTTTTACTCTTATTTCCTTGCCTCATTGTCTTCATGAAGGGATAGATAGACACGAGTAGTGATGTCGAGCTCGAACTGCAGAAAACGCAGGAAAGCAGAGGTTTGAAAAGAAAGCCACAATTTTTTTAAAAATTTTCTATACTTGCATGGCGCATGTAATTGCGCGTGTATATGGGCAGATAATTCCTGTTACACATGCTTACAGACGTGCAGGAACAATTTAAGGAATCAATGCATGCATTTAGAGAATCAATTGACCTATGTGGTGACATATATAACAAAGCTTGAGGATAAGAGATAACACATTAGCAAGTCAATTGGCACATATGTAGTGACTTACTAGACCATCTCACTTACAATTGCATGCAAGTATCAATAGGTGGATAAAGCACAAATGGGTTTTAGCTAGAGAGAGATAATGCAATGAAGGTGTACACGAAAGAGAAAGAGAAAGGCATATTATCCATCAATCAATCAAAGATATGTACATAAAGTGACTTAATATAGTAATTAAAGTATCGTCATTTTTAGGATGCTCCATTGACTTCTGCAAGTTCCTATAACCTTGAAGTAGAATATAGCCAACCATACTGTCCATGCAAGGAAAACTTGGCCTCATCAAATTAACCAAGTTAATTTACTTATACATTTCATAGATAAGAGATTTGTAGTTGGCTTGTTGGTATTCGTCACTAACAAGTGGACACACTGGCTAAAGATGATGAAAAGAGGACATGTGCACATTGGTTACATGTGGTCCACCTTATCTAAAATTATATGTGAGCTATAAGTGCACCTTGACATGATTGGAATAGCTTGCATATGCACAAGCCAACAGATTTACATCAATCTACTCATGCTATGAATTGGCATGCATGGCTAGGTTAAGTGCACAACAAATGAGACATGTGAGTGTATTGATCAGTTCTCTCTCTCTCTCTCTCTATATATATATATATATATATATATATATATATATATATATATATATATATATATATATATATATATATATATATATATATATATATATATATATATATATTGCAAATGCACAAGTCAACCTTTGATCTATATATATATCCAATCATCATGCCCTATCCAATCACATTTGTATAGGGCATGATTGGATGTATATAGGTCATGAAATCACATATATGTAATTGGCTTTGAATGATTGGATGTATATTTGTAATACTCAGAAAGAAGTAAAGTTGGTAATGTATATCATGTCCTATGCATGTATATGGCCTATACATGTATATCATGTCGTATATACATGTATATCATATCCGTATGATCCTATACATGTATATCATGTCCTAGCATATGATCCAAGTGTAATTATGTCGTATATACATCCAATCATGCCCTATTCAAACAAATACTAGCTGTTAAGAGGTTTGGCCATATTCTAGGACTTTATGAGAAATGAAAAATATGTGCGTTTATTTTTGCATCTATAAGCGCGTTTATCAGTGCGGATATATAGACGCGTTTTTTATACTAGCGTGAATAGACGCGCTGATACACGCGCTTATAAATGCGCCCGCTTTTTCGCGTGTACAGTGCGCGTCTATAGGGCCTTTCTCTTGTAGTGTCTGGCACAGAGAGCCAACCTCCGAGGCCGCCAGCTTGCTGCTGTTGTATCGATCTCAAATGACTTACATAGTCCATGGTATGTACAGATGTCTCTCATAAGAGGATCATCACATGCGATCCATTGTCAATCCCTGTGAATTGGGATCTCCTACCAAACAGTCAATATATTCACTGTCCTTCTTCATGGGTGCTGAACGCAATCTTACTTTTTTCTTTCTCCTTTTTTTTCGCAATATCTATGCTTACTATGACTGTGGCTAGCCAACTCTCTGCTTAGACTTCATGGACGCAACCTATGTTGAGAGAGAGAGAGAAAGAAAGAGAGATAGAGAGAGGGGAGGGAGGGGGGGAGCGACAAGTACGAAGGGCAAGGTTGTAGGATTAGAAACAAGTAATATATTTTGTTGGAGCTGACTTGCGTTGTTTCATGGTTCCGCATAAGCTTTCCATAGCGACACAGGTCTTCCTTTCCCTCCCGAAGCCTCGAACACACCCACAGCCACCTTTAACAAAATCTCTACCTCTCTCTCTCTCTCTCTCTCTCTCCCCCCTAAAAACGTCCCACCTTTCATATATAGTCAACAATTTCAAAACTTAACATAGCAGACACGATGCCATTTCTATGTTCGTGAATCGTATAAATAGATTCTAGAGAGCCAGGACGGGCTAACCATCCTCTCTCTCTCTTATTTTTAGGATGCCTCATTTTTAGGATACTCCATTGACTTCAGCAAGTTCCCATAACAATGATCTATTTTAGTCACCAATAAGCGGACATACTGGCTAAAGATGATGAAAAGAGGACATATGCACATTGGCTACATGTGATCCAGGTGTAATTATGTCATATATACATCCAATCATGCCCTATCTAATCACATTTGTATAGGACATGATTGGATGTATATAGGCATGAAATCACATATATATAATTAGCTTTGAATGATTGGATGTATATTTGTAATACTTAGAAAGAAGTAAAGTTGGTAATGTATTCAAACAAATGCTAGCTGTTAAGAGGTTTCGTCATATTTAGGGACTTTATGAGAAATGAAAAATATGTGTATTTATTTTCACATCTATAGACGCGTTTATAAATGCGAATATATAGACGCGTTCTATATACTAGTGTAAATAGATGCTTTGATACACGCGCTTATGAACGCATCCGCTTTTTCGCGTGTACAATGCGCGTCTATAGGGCCTTTCTCTTGTAGTGCATCGACTATCGCACTTGCTCATATCTTGCACGGTGACCCCCTTCTCCCACAAAACCGTAAGCTCATCGACTAATGGACGAAGATACACATCCATATTTTTGACTTTGTAGCGGTCAGGGACGAGTAAGCTAAGGATGAGATGTCCTTTCTTCGTAGAAAGTCATGGAGTGATATTGTAGTATAGTTGATAAGGACTATAGGCCTCACACGGTAAGAAGTTGAGCATAGACTGAATGGGTTCATGCCATCCATTGCAAGACCGAGCCAAAGATTCCTTAGCTCTCGGGTAAAGCCTGGGAAGGTATAGCCAATGTGGCTCCATACGCGTGAATCAACTGATATTCATTGAACTCCATCCATGGACCTATTCTGCGCATGCCACGTTGCCAAGTTCACCATGCCGGATGTACGAAACATGTGGTCTATGCGAGGGATAAGTGTAAAGTGTCTGAGAACTTTTTGAGGGATCGTTTGCCCTTGCAAGTCTTGTCGATACCTATGAGCACCACACTTTGGACATGTCTCCATAGTCTCGTTTTCTCCTCGAAACAGTATGCAATAGTTGATACATGTATGGATGAAGTTGTAGTCCATGCCAAGCTTTCGTAAAACATGTCATGTATCATCACGAGACTCAGGCATGGTATGTGCAGGTGATAATATATGATATTTCAATAACCTGAAAAAAATCATAAAACACCTTGAAAAAGTAAAAATGTTTTAATAATAGTGCAAAAAAAAATCAATGAACCGTACGTACAAGGTACCTGAACAATTTGGTTACACTCGCATCACTCCACCTGTATTTTGCTTGCACACTTAGGAGTGCAAGCAATGTCTTCAGGCAAGATACTCGACATCCATCATATAATGGTATGGATGCTTCCTTTCTAAGTGGATCAGAAGTCTCGACATCCATGGGAATCAATGCATCGATCATTGCCTCCATCTCAGGCTCCAAGATTGTAGGTAGGTCTGGAAGGCTGCCTGTCTCCTCTAGCATTGACAGTATAGATTGGATAGTGCCTTGCAAGTGGTGGACTGACTCATGCACTCCATCTATCGCACGCCTACAAACTCTTCTAATTGGCTGCAAAGGGTACACTCCTTCTTGGGATGAGACGTCACCTCCCTGGATAGAAAATTTGCTAGCCACACCCAATCTTCTTGTATATGGTATTCAATTAGCTTGCAAGTACAATGCATGATTGATATTAACTTTTCTTACCGTTTGTTGAAAATTTGCAATCGCCTGATCAATGATCTCAGATTGAAACTCGTAGAAGCATCACACGTGTTCTATAGACAATCCACGTTTTCGTCTAATTGCCTGCTTGCATTGAGAGCAAGGACATGGGACACACTGATTAAGATAGGCCTCGCGATCTTGAACAACAAGATCTTCAACATTTTCCATTTTATCTACATTACGACAAACAATTTGTTTTTGTTATCATTCTTTTTTTCTTTCTTAAATTGTTATCCTCTCCTTCCATCTCTTTTTCTGTTTCTCTTTCTTTATTATGCTATATGTATTTCCTCTCTCTCTCTCTCTCTCTCTCTCGTTCCTTCTTCTTTTTTCTCTTCCTCCTCCTCTCTCATTTTCTTTAACAATTACGGCTACGACTATGATGAACACCAGGACCATGACCACGACTATTGCTATGACCACGACCACGACCATGACCATGACCACGACCACGACTACAATGACCACGACCATGACTACGACTATGACTACGACCATGACTACAACTACGACTACAACCACAACCATGACCATGACCAAGACCATGACTACGACTACGATGACCACGACCACGACTACGACCATAACCACGACCACGACTATGACCATGACTACAACCACGACCACGACCATGACTATAATGACCACGACCATGAGTACGACCACGACTAGGACTACAACCACGACCACGACTACGACTACTTATATAGAGATGAAGAGAGCGACAAGAGTTAGGGAGAGAGTAAAGTTAGAGAAGAAGAGGAGAAGTGAGAGAGGTAGAAATAGAAAGAGATATAGAGAGAGAAAAGAGATAGGGGGAGAGAGAAGGATTTAGAGAGAGTATGGGAAGAGAGAAAGACGGAAGATTGAGGGAGAGAGAAGGGTTGAGAGAAGAGAGAGGAGAAAGAGAGAGAGATCTAACTAGAGCATTTGACACCCATAGCCAACACACTGTGGAGAACACAAGCACAAATTGACATTGAATTATGGCAAGAAAATCCACCACAAAATAATAGTTATAATACTCGAGGTAGGACTTCAAAGTTTTACTGATTTCAATCGATCATGGATGCCATACTATGGATAGGTTGCACTCACTAAGAATAGAATTGGCGATTCACCTCATCTTCTCTCCATCATCAATAGAATTCCCATTTACCATTTACAACTCACCCACCTTCTCTCCACACTATTGCACACTATAATCTCTATGAGGGCATGAGATTGGGATCTCCACAGATACCAAAGCATGATCTCTAGGTTGATGGTTGCATATATACTACTACTACTCCTCATGGAAAAAACCTTAAAATAGTTATTATGCTCAAATATATGCTTGTTAGAGTAGAAATTTGTTCCTAAGACTATTCTAAGGATGAAAGAACACCATATTGGGGAATATGGAAATTTCCCATAAGTTTGGGACACGTGGTCAAATATTTGGATTTGTCATAACTTGAACACTATAACTCCAAATCGAGTAGTCTATAGCTTAATAGATTCCATTTTTCAAGTGCTTTCCAATGATAGGTCACATCATATGGTTTTGAGAAACTTATAGGCATGTTATCTGGGCACCACCTTTTTAGTATTCAAAAAATGGGAATTGGGAGATTCCCAAACTCATTAATATTGTGTTAAAGAGGGTTAATGATAAAAGAGTATCATTTCTTGCAAGTGATTTTATATTATACTTTTAAATTAAAAATATTAGTTGAAGATGAGTTTCCTAAGAGATCTTGTGGTGATGCTGTTTTAGTTTTTGCGAAGCATATGAATGATGTTGTTTTAGTTTTTGCGAAGCATATGAATGATGCTATTTTAGTTTTTTGTATTTGTCTTTTTAAGAAGAGATTGATTTTTATGTAATATTGAAAGCTATTTTTGGATTTACATTATGAAAAATAATTTTTTTCTAATTGATAGGCTGATTGCCTTCGTTGTATACTTCTATAAAAGTTCTTGTGCCCTCATAGGTGGATATTTGGTTATACACTAAACCTCCCCCAAGGTTAGTGGCTAGATTCCTTCACCAAGGGGATAGTTTGAGAGTGGTGGAGGCTTGGACAAGCCCCATGTATGAGAGGTCTCTTTGTAGGAAGAACATTATGCTAAGAGCCACAAGTATGCTAGGGTTCTCTAGCCATATATCCCTTAGGTTTGTTGAGGATCGGCCAAACCCCCTATGAGCTTAGGATGAGATTATTGTAAGGTCTTATTTCCTTTTCTCTCTTTCTCTCCCTCTCTCATTTCCTCTCCCTCTCTCACCCTAACCCTCTCTTTCTCTCTTTCCCTATTAGTTTTAATGATTTCTCTCTTTTTCTCTCTCCTCTCCCTCTCTCATTTCCTCTCCCTCCCTCACCCTCACCCTCTCTTTCTCCCTTTTCCTATTAGGTTTAATGATTTTTCTCTCTTTTTCTCTCTCCTCTCCCTCTCTCATTTCCTTTTCTCTCTTCTTCTCCCTCCCTCACCCTCACCGTCTCCCACTCTTTCTCTCTTTCCCTATTATGTAAATTTAACATCTTTTCTCTCTTTTTCTCTCTCCTCTCCTTCTCTCATTTTTTCTCTCTCCTCTCCCTATCTCATTTTATTTTGCTCTCTTCCTCTCCCTGTCTCATTTCTTCTCCCTCCCTCACCCTCACCCTCACCCTCTCTTTCTCTCTTTCCCTATTATATATAATATCTTTTCTCTCTTTTTCTCTCTCCTCTCCTTTTCTCATTTTTTCTCTCTCCTCTCCCTCTCTCATTTCCTTTTTTCTCCCTTCCTCTCCCTCTCTCATTTCTTCTCCCTCCCTCACCCTCTCTCTCTCTCTTTCTCTCTTTCCCTATTATGTTTATTTTTTTCTCTCTTTTTCTCTCTCCTCTCTATCTCTCATTTCCTTTTCTCTTCCTCTCGCTCTCTCATTTCCTCTCCCTCCCTCACCCTCACCCTCACCCTCACTTTCTCTCTTTCCCTATTATGTTTAACATCTTTTTCTCTCTCATCTCATTCTCTCATTTTTTTCTCTCTCCTCTCCCTCTCTCATTTCCTTTTGCTCTCTTCCTTTCCCTCTCTCATTTCTTCTCCCTCGCTTTCTCTCTTTTCCTATTATGTTTAATGTTTTTTCTCTATTCTCCTCTCCCTCCCCCCCTCTTTCTCTCTCCCTCCCTCTCTCATTCCCTATTATGTTTAATGTCTCCCTCTCCCTCTCCCTCTCCCTTCCCTCCCTCTCCCATTTGCTCTCCCTCTCTCAATACACACGAATTATACCTCATTTCCTCTCCCTCTCCCACTCTTTCTCTCTCATTTCCTCTCCCTCTCTCAATACGCACGAATTATACCAAAAACAAGCAAAAGAGAGAGAGAAAACTCCCTCTCCCTCTCTTTCTCTCTCTCTCCCTCTCCCTCTCTCTCTCATTTCCTCTCCCTCTCTCAATACACACGAATTATACAAAAAACAAGTAAAAGAGAGAAAAAATTCCCTCCCCCTCTCTCATTTTCTTTCCCTCCTTCTCTCCCTTTCCCTCTCTTTCTCTCTCACTCCCTCTCCCATTTCCTCCCTCTCCCTCTCCCTCTCTTTCTCTCTCATTTCTTCTCCCTCTCTCAATATACACGAATTATACAAAAAACAAGTAAAAGAGAGAGAGAAAACACAAAAGAAAAGTAGGAATGGACAATGCACTCATGGTAAAGACTCGAGGAAGGGTTTGGCGACTCCTCTTTGTGACGGCAGCTCCTCTTTGCCCTCCGTACATCTCCTCCTCTTCTTCATGAACGGCGGCAATAGCACCGGAGGCAGTGGTGGCAGTAAGAAGCTTTCTTTCTCTCTTTCTCTCCCTCTCAGCAAGATGGTCGCTCTCCCTCTCGCTCTCTCTTTTGTGAATGCGCAAAAAATGATGCGCTCGAGTTTCGGCCCGCATTTTTTTTGCTCTGGGTACTGTCGCTATTTACGTCATTATTAGCGTCACATTTGCAATGCAAATAGCGACGTCCCTATAGTCTCATATCCTTGTAATGATTTTAGGTAGGAATTGAAAGCTAATGAAAGTGGAGCACGAAGATTCGATAATTTTAAAGACCAAGGAAGACAGAAATGTAAAATTTCAACTGTTGCAGTGGTTGTAAATTTTTAATAATTTATTTGACGATTGAAGAGACAGAGCTTCCTAGCCATTCAGGATGTTGAGTCAATCAAGTAAGATTTTTTGAAACTCAATTTGGAAGTCGGATGCGAGAGATGGGAAGTCGAACGATGTAAAGGCCAAAATGGCCAAGATTTTTTGAAGATTGGGCATGGCCCTTTGCGGGGCCAATGCCCCTCCAACTTAAAATTTCATTATTTTCCACGGGGAGGGGGGTGCTATTTTAAAAGAGTGCCATCTAGAACATGCCGCCGCTGCCCCTCCCCCCCCTCAAGGCGATGATTTTAAGTAGAGAGGCTATGGAGGGCTGCAAAGAACCCACAAGACGAAGCAAGGCAATGAACTTCTGCTATTTTTCACTCTCGGATGTTGATCTTCAATCGCACAATGGCTACTTGATGAGAAAGCTAAAATTCTAGTCTTTCTCTCTCCTCCCTCCTCTCTCCTCTTGAAGACTGTTCATATGCATGAATCTATGGAAAAAAGGGAAGGAGTTGGATGTAAAATGCCAATAGAATAATGGTACTGGAGTGGAGTAGATTGTGGATCAGAGTTAGAGTGTGAGTGGCATAAATGAGTGTTAGTGGCCTCCCAACCATTAAATATGTCCCTCCAAAATCGGGTTTCTATGCGAAGTACTCATTTTATTCGTTGTATGAAAGATGTTAGATGAAATTGTTTGTAAATGGATTCCTTTGATTGAAAATGCTAAGATTTATCACAAATCTTGAAAAAAACCAAAAAATTTAGTCATTTAATAATTTACACTAAAGCATGCAATAAAATGACCACATCTGACAAGCAACTGCTGAAAATAGCTAACTACATATCAAATAAGTAGAAAATCTGTGATTTGTGATGCCACACTGTTGCTTGCCCACGGAATAGTGCCTTCCTTATCTGCTTGACCTTTTGGGCATGGTTACTTATCAGGATGAGATTAAATATATAAAGCATAAACAATGTGTGTCCTCTAGCTAATGTGTGGACATACAATCAGGGATTAGAAGAGGAATACCAATATCCAAACAAGTCTATCTTCTCATTCGAGGCACGTGGAGCCTGTTTGAGGCCATAAAGGATCTTCTTTAATCTATTCACCTTGCCATTGGATTAGGAAAAGCCAAGATTTTGCTCAACATAGATCTCCTCTTGCAAATCTCCATTAAGAAAAGTAGGCTTTATATCAAACTGATAAACTAGCCAACTTCTATAGCTAGCTAAGGCAAGAATGGCTCTAATGGTAGAGCCATTTGAGCTATAGGTGCAAAGATGTCATGGAAATCGTAGCAGTGCAATAAAATTACATATATACAAGCTTTTTCATGGCGTAGGAAAAAAATCCTATACAAGAAAATATTATCTATTTAGGAACTTTTTCTTGACATAGGAAAAAAAGCCTATATAGTGAAAATTTCTTACCTAATGTATTAGATATGTATTATGTCCTATTTGAGATTAACTAAATAATCTTTATAGAATTTTCTAGTTCAAAATTTGCTATATAATGTCTTACTTAGAAATTCATATAAGTAGAAATATGCAAACTAAGGAAAATGCAATATTTTCAAGTTAGAGAAAAATTAAAATCACATAAGAAATTTCCTATATAGAAAAATTACCATATGTAAGAAAATTTCCCTATATAGGGAAACATTAGAAAGAAAAAAAAAGAATTTTTTTATCGATTCCCTAGTTAAAATTACACATAAGTAGGGAAAGTAAATAATAGGAAAAATGGAATATTTCCTAGATAAAGAAACTTAGGAATCACATATGTGTACTTTTAACTAGGGAATTGATAGAGAATTTTCTTTTTCTTCCTATGTAGGAAATGATTAAAAGTTCCTTGTGCTTGCAAAAAATCTATCTTGCTACTTTTGGAAAATCTTTCATTCTCCTTTCAACCTTATAACTTATCTTATCTTATCTCTTTTGCAACTCAATCCACAAAATCCAAGAGATCATTGTCCAAGTTATCTTCCTCTTTTCCACGTTCACCCATAAGTATTCCCAATGGACCATCAAGGTCATCAAAGAAGCAATGTAGTTCATTTTTATTTTCACTAATAGTTGTACTATTCACCCCGTCTGATACCTGGAGGATTCTACCGAAACTGTGGCCTTCCGTCAAATCTCTCGGCTTCCCTGTCCCTTCCGCATCGTCACTCTCCCAACCATCCCGTACGCTGCTAACATGTGGTCGGTCGGACGGTCCGTCAACTTACCCCCGAACCTTACGTCCAATATACATCGATCTTACATCCTAATTTATCAAACCTTATAATTTACATTATTGGTTCGGTTTTGTTTTTCCCCTTAATGAACTCACAGCTGGAGAATTGCACACAGAGCTGGGCGTCAGTAGTTGGGGGATAAACTTCAAGAAAGAGTGTAGTTACAATTATTGGATAACGACGATCAAGAAAGACTATATTGTGGATCTCGTGACGGCCGACCTATACAGTATGTCGGAAGACCATACCTAGTTAATCCTGCACACTCGATATACCCCTCCATAGTGTAGATATAATTAATCTTAACGTTGTCGTTAATCATGACTTTATCAATGTTACTGCGGATGTACTTAGACGTACGTCATTATATTAGTATCTCTATCGCTCCAGGATGTTGCAATTGTTGGTCCTGGCGTGGTCACTGGTGGATGATTTTGAGGGGATGATCCAGCACTTCTTCATGGATCACCTTCATCCAGTTTAGGCCGGTACACGACTTTCCGTTATGATAATTATAGTCACCTCTGAAATATTGCTCTTGATCAGCTGGGGACTCTATCCACGTGCATGCAGCTGCTCCTTGTCACTGTTATGTCGCCTTTGATAATCTGAATGTTGTGGCATTGTGTGCTCATAGGATGATAATAATGATCAGGGTACTGGGATATCCGCGATTACGAGCTCAAAAAGGAGATCTAATTGTGCTGCTGGAAGCCATTTATCTGCACAGGTTTATTACTGTCGATATGAATAACCTTGTCCAGCTCTCTCTCTCTCGTTCTCAGTGTTCACGAAAAGCTTTTTTTTAGGCAATACAAAAACCTCTAAACATGTAAAAATGTAGTTTTAAAAAAATTTATAATTCACAAATTTATTCCTTAAAAGTTTAAGGTGTTTTACATTCAAGTTCATAATCTAACTATCAATAACCTTGTACCAAATAATCTTGCATTTAAAAAAATTTAATTTGCAAGATAGAGCTGACCGAAAAATGAGGTGTTTTTGTATTATAGTTGGTTTTCTCAATGACAAACAGGGATCCAAGATAATAGAGAAAAAGTGAATGAATCATACAAGGTAGCTCTATTTGTACTATAAAAGAAGCTACTACCTTGAAGCTATATCAAGTGCATACTCGAAGTTTAACTATTGTCCTGGATGAGTCACACAGTTTCCATGCAAATTTTCTTTTACAAAGTAAGACATGCAACTATCCCAAAATTCCATGTTAGGAGTCATCTTCAAGCAAAAAAGCATCACCTGCACATAAAAAAGAGAGGTTATGTAAGCTTCAAAACCACATTTTAAATACCTCAAACATATGTAAAGAGAATGGCAAGACTCAACTCCTTAAGTGGGAGATGAAGAAGCCAATCAGTGAGGAAGTCCACACCTATAAAATACATAATTTGAAAGCTCAAACATAAGTAATAGTTACATAAGTATACTTTAAAATAACATGAAAGTAAATATAACAAAATATAGAGCATTAAAAACCTTATAAATTAAGGTTGAGGAGCACCATAGATATGCCTTGATGTTTTGCAATTTTTCCATGCTTCAATCGCTCTGGTAAAGTCCATTTCTTGTAGAGTACCGACCTCAATAGAAATCATCATTAAAGCGTCCATATGTGATGTATCTATCTGATTTCTATTGCATATCTTGATTAGGTTTTGAATGGAAATGCTTCTTTCATAAATGGCAGTGCTTGAACACTACAATAGTGCAAGTTGACTAAGCTATAATAAGTTTTGATACTTCTTGCATAGCATTGGATTGAAGCTAAATCCAGTCCAAGTATCTTTTAAAGCTACGTTTTTTCAATCTAAAGAACCTTGGACTTTCAAAATCTAAAATTCCCTCCTCAAGCTCATACCATCAATCATACCTTCCACTACAAGGGAATGGGGCAATAGCGACGGCCATTTGCGGCGCAAAAAAGTGGTGTCACTAAAAGCGTCGCTATTTACGTTGCTTATTCTAGTAGCTATTTGTGTCACTATTAACATAGCTAATAATAGAATTAGCATCCCTAATTCTATTACCGACGCAAATAGAGATGCTAATAGGGACGCCGGTCTGAGGAAAAAGTTTTGAGAACCTGAGCGTAACATTTGCCGAGAAAACATTTGCAAGAAAGAATGAAAAAGAGAGCAAGGGAGCTTAAATCTTTGAGAGGGAGAGAGAGAGAGGAAGAGGGAGAGAGAGAGAAAGAGAGAGAGAGGGAGCTCATCACCATCGTCACCGCTGCCACCACTATACACGAAGAAGAAAGAGAAATGTGCAAGGGAGAAGGGAGGGAAGGTGCAAAGAGAAGGTAGAAAGGGTTTCATCTTCAGGCCTTTGAGGTAGGTACATTGCCTCTTCTTGCTTTATTTTTGTGTTCTCTTTTTTTCTTTTTTTGTTTTTCTTTGCAAAGAGATACATGGAAAGAGAGAGATGGAGGAAGGGAGGGAGAAGAATGAAGGGAGAGGAAGAGAGAAAGAGGGAGAGAAAGGAAACAAAAAGAAAGAGGAAGAGAGAAATGAGAGATGAAGGGAGGGAGAGAGGAGGATGAGTGAGAGAAACAACGAGAGAGAGAGGGGGGAGAAACAAAGAGAGAGAAAAAAGAAAGGGAAATAGAGAGAGAAAAAGAAGGGGAGAGAAATAGAGAGAGGGGGAGGGAAGGAAGAGAGGAGGAGATAAAAAAGAAGGGTGAGGTAAAGAGAGGAAGGAGAGTGAGAAGAAGAGAGAGAGATGGAGAAAGAGAGATAGAGAGCGAGAGAGAGGGAGAGAGAAATAGAAAAACAATGGGAGAATGAGAGAGAAAGTTAAGAAAGAAAAGTAAAGGGAGAGGGGGGAGAGAGAGAGAAAGAGAGGAGGGAGAGAGAAAGAGAGGTGGGGTGAAATTTCTTTCAATATCTTTGTTTCTTAAGCTTTTTATTTTCTATCTTTGATTGTCTTTGCAATGAGATGAGTTGAGTGAGAGTGGGGAGGGAAGGAGGGAAAGAAATAGAGAGAAGAAGGGAGGGTAAGAAAGAGAGAGATGGAGAGAAATAAAAAACAAGAGAGAGAGGGGCTTCATAAAAAAGTGTCAAAACCTGACCATGGCATTTTACAGGTTTGTAAACAAGCGAGAGAGAGAGAGAGAGAGAGAGAGAGAGAGGCCGCCGCCACTCCAGCCATCCACGAAGAGGGAGAAGACAAGTATAAAGGATAAGGAAGGAGCTCCTGAAGGAGAAAAAAAATGAGAGAAGTATGAAGGGATTCTTCTTCAAGCTTTGAGGTAAGTGCATTATCTCTTCTCTCTTTGTTTTTCTATTTTCTCTACTTCTCTCTTTCTTTTTGCTGATGAAGAGTGTATAGAGAGAAAAAGTGAGAGAGATCAATGTACGTAATGGAGATTGCGAGAGAGAGGGAGAGAGAGAGAGGTCGCTGCCACCCATCGCCAATCAACCACAAAAAGAGAGGGAACAACTACAAAGAAGGAGGAGGGAACTCGTGAAGAAGAAGAATAAGAAGGAGAGAAGCGCGAAAGGATTCTTCTTCAAGCTTTGAGGTAAGTGCATTATCTCTTCTCTCTTTGTTTTTCTCTTTTCTTTACTTCTCTCTTTCTTTTTGTTGATGAAGAGTGTATAGAGAGAAGAAGCGAGCTATCAACGTGCGCAAGGGAGATTGAGATTGAGAGAGAGAGAGAGAGAGAGGTCGCTGCCACCACCAATCCACCACAAAAAGAGAGGGGACAACTGCAAAGAAGGAGGGAACTGTGAAGGAGAAGAAAAAGAAAAAGAGAAGTGCGAAAGGATTCTTCTTCAAGCTTTGAGGTAAGTGTATTATCTCTTCTCTCTTTGTTTTTCTATTTTCTTTACTTCTCTGTTTCATTTTATTGATGAAGAATGTATAGGGAGAAGAAGTGAGAGAGATCAACGTGCGGAAGGGAGATTGAGAGAGAGAGAGAGAGAGAGGTCACTGTCACCGCTAATCCACCACAAAAAAAAGGGGACAACTGCAAAGAAGAAGGTGGGAACCCGTGAAGGAGAAGAATAAGAAGAAGAGAAGCTGATGCCAGGAGGCATATTTCACGGTGGATTCCATGCCACGGTGGGTTCCGTGAGGTTTTATGGTGAATTCCGTAAACTTTGTTGACCGGGGCTCATACACAAAGTGGATTCTTTGTGCGAGAAGCTGATGGGGATGCCTATCCTTTTCCGGCGTTTCATTAATTTAGTGTGTATATGGGTGATTCCATAGCGTGTGATTCCGCAAAATGCATATTAAATTAATAAACGTTTATGAGTTTAGAGTGCGCACTCATAATAAATTAAGGTTAGGATTGATTTCTAACCAGTTGATTTATTTATGTAGCTGAAGACTGCTAGGTATTCACTTTTGTCGGTTTAATTGTATTATTTTACTAACGATTATGAATGCTTCAGTTGATGTGTAGAGATAGCAGCAGTGGCGGAGGAAAGCATTGGAGGATAGCGAGTATTCGATTTTATCACTTATATTTTGATGGCCGCATACCTTAGGCATGGCGCCTATATTTTATCACGTATATTTATTGAGGTGTTGGATATTTATTTATTATTTTGTACACGTATGGGCGCACGATTATGTTATTTGTACTTAGACATTGTATTGGGTACGCCTGACTCTTTGGGCACCGCCCATTAGCTTTATTTCTATTTTGTGCTAAAGCAAACTCAAAAGCTAAAAGCTTGCTATTTTGTAATTTGGGCTATTATATGAGGTTGAAGATAATTAATACAAAAAATACATGCTTTGTGGAGCGCTCAAACAAGGCATGGGGGGAGATTGCACCCAATGGTCTCTTGTTCATGTCGTGCATGCTTTTTACCTTGAGTTTTGTGCAAAAAGCAGAGTTCTTTTGTTCTTGGGGACCTTCCGGCATTCACTACGCAAGCGTACAGCATCCGATCTATGCATCAGTGGTATCAGAGTGAAGCTGAGATCAAGAGCTTCCAATCGCTACCCATCTTGTGCAAAGGCGGAGCTCTTGGAACGATCAAGCTCTACGGTCAATCTCGTCGTGAACGGTCGATACGGGTGGATTCCTGGCAATCAAGAACCTCTGTTTCCATCTTCAGATCGCGAAGGACCGGCCTGCAACAGTGGAGGACCACTCCTACATCCTCTCATACAAGTCATGGAGTTACAGAGATAAGTCTCAAAAATTTCATAATTTTCAAAGCTTAATACAAAGCTTTATAAGCTTAAAGATGCTTAAAAGCTTCTCAGTTTCAAATCGACATGTTAGAGGATGATTGCGAGATTTTCGCTAGGCGAAAAAATGCCCCCCCCTAAAATTCACCGTTTTGATCCAGTTAAACTACTAAGCTAAGTCTCCTAAGCTTCCAATCACACAAGTCTCATCAATTTTGCAAGTCTACAAAGTTACTTATTCTGCAAGTCTGCTAAATCAACCAAGTTCTGCAAGTTCTGGTACTCTGCAAGTCACATAAGTCTGCAACTCTGCAAGTCAGACAAGTCATCTGAAGTCAAAATTGACTTCTGTTCAAAACTCATAGAAGGGCTGTTCTTGCGCAGAAACTCCAAACTGCAAAGTTGTTTATTGGAAGGTACTGTTCACACACGCAGGTTTGCTGAACCATTTTCAACACATATAGAAGGTCAAAACACAGATTTTTCAAAGATTACAAATCTCGCAATAGCCAAAGACGAAGATTGTGAAAGCCATACATAAAAATATATAAGCCTTGTATACCCGATCTTGAGCTACACTCATCCCGCTAACTGGATTTTGAGAGTGTGAGGTCTTTTGAAGTTTTACAGGATGACAGAATCACATATGGATGATTTAATGGCTTAAGGCGATCTTCCTGAACCTACGATGGAGCAAAAGCTGGACTTAATTATGATGCAGTTGGATGAAGAACGACGAGCTAGGCAAGCATTGCAAGTTCAATTGGCTAATTTACAAAGATCGACTACCGATAAAGAGGAACCTCAATCTGAAGACCTTATTCAACGTACCATCGACGTGACTCTCGAAGCTCAATCCATCCACAAAGAAACAAAGATAAGTAAAAGAAATTTCAAATTCCGTACTTTCAATGGCACTCGAGATGGAAAAATTGTTTTTGCATTCATCAGCCAGTTGGATGACTACTTTCATGAGGAAACATATGCAGAAAAAGATAAAATCAAGTGTATCACTAATCATTTAGTAGATAGAGCATCTCTTTGGTGGACCGTGGTTCGTAAAAGTATAGATTGTCCCACTACTTGGGAGAATTTCAAGAAGAAGTTTATGCAAAATTTCCTTCCTCCACAATTTCATGAAAAAGCCATAAAGCAATAGGACCTTCTTCAGCAACGAGATCGTGAACCTATTCCTCAGTACACCGAACGCTTTTGGAATGCATTACTCCAGTTACGCATGCTTGAAGACGTACGTGAAGCGACACACAAGCGCAAGTATATGTCTGGATTACTTGGGCATTACTACGCTGAAGTCAATATGTTCAAGCCTGCAACTCTTAAAGACGCAATTTCATTAGCTCATGACACTGAAGACAAGCTTCGAGGAAGAGACAAGCATCCACAGCAATTCCAAGCCAATGGTAACTATGGATCCAAGCAATTCAACTCAAATTTTAGAAGATTTAATCAAGGTCATTATCCTTCATCATCTTTCTGTAAAACTTGGGCAAAACCACCTGCTTTACCATCCAATACCAATCAAAACCCCAAGCCCACTGCACAGCCAAATCCTAATATTCCTAGACTTCTTGCCATTGCAAACAATGTAACCAAAATGCCACCAACCTGGACATCTAGCAGCCAATTTCCATTCAAAGAAGCCACCTGTCCATATCAACTACCTTGGAGCAATGGAAGATGGTGAACATGAAGAAATGCCTGATTTCACGGAAGATGAAGATAACATTACCACTCCTTCGGATACTTTACCAGGTATGCCAACTCCATATTCTTTATTGACAATGAAATGTTTAGTGCATGGAAAGGAAAAGATTATTTTGCATGATGATGGTAGTAATCATGATTTTATTTCTGCAAAGCTAGTGAAAAAATTGAAGTTACAGATTGTACCTACGCATTATCGCATTAAAGCAGCATTCTTATGCACAAGGTATAATGGAACACAAGAAGTGCATGATTTAGAAATTCAAATTGGTGAATACATTGAAAGAATGAATTTTCTAGTTGTACCGTTACAGTCCAGTGATATTATTTTAGGTATGCCTTGGCGTCATCAGCATAACTCTAATATAGATTATTCCACATATTCAATTAATATTCATTTTCAAGGAAAACATATTACATTGTATGGTATGCATGCATCTAATGCTTTTCCACCGCTTTTTCATACTCAAGCTAAAGGTGCATTACGCAAAAGTAGTAAATCTTATCTCATTTGGGTGAATGAACTGCAAGTTAAAGAAAATCATATGCGCCCTAGGCATAAACAATTTCTTGCATACTTTAAAGACTGTTTTGTAGAAGATCTACCACCTGGTTTACCTCCTTCACGTCCAGAAGACCATAAAATAGATTTGATTCCTGGTACACAACCACCTTGTAACGCACCATATAGGCATAACCACATAGAGCAAAAAGAAATTCAAAATCAAGTTGAGGAATTACTAAATAGAGGATTGATTAGACCTAGTAGTTCTCCATTTGGTGTAACTGTTTTGTTAGTAAAGAAGAAAAAATAATACCTATCATATGTGCATTGACTATCGTGCTTTAAATAAGATCACAGTAAAGAATAGATATCCAATTCCTAGAGTCGATGACCTTATGGATAAACTGTAAGGTTCAGCTATATTTAGTAAAATAGACCTTAAATCTAGTTATCATCAGGTGAGATTAGATAAGTCTGACATATTCAAGACTACATTTAGAACACAATTTGGTCATTATGAATTTTTCGTGATGCCTTTTGGATTGACTAATGCACCTGCTACATTTAGTAGAATGATGAATCGTATCTTTTTGAAATATCAGCATTGTGTTATTGTCTTCTTTGATGATATTTTGGTATTTAGTCAAAATGAGAAAGAACATTATGAACATCTGTCATTGGTTTTTAAGTTGTTAAAAGATAATCAATTGTATGCCAATCCGAAAAAGAGTGAGTTCTTTAAAACAAAAATTGAATATTTAGGTCATATTGTATCATCAGATGGTATTAAGGTTGACCCTAAGAAAATAGAAGCAATATTGAATTGGCCTATATCTAAAAATGTGCATGAGTTACGATCTTTCCTAGGTCTTGCTAGTTTCTATAGGAAATTTGTGCGTAATTTTTCATTAATTTCTTTGCCTTTGACTAAACTTTTAAAGAAAGGTATTGTTTATCATTGGTCCGATAATCAACAAAAATCGTTTGATTTATTGAAACATGCATTAACCCATGCTCCTGTATTACAACTGCCTGATTTTTATAGACCATTCTTTTTAGTAGTGACTGATGCTAGCGAATCTGGAATAGAAGCCATACTTATGCAGGACAATTATCCCATAGCTTATTCTAGTTGTAAACTGAAACTCTCCGAACTTAAATATTCCACATATGATAAAGAATTATTAGCTATAGTACAAGCTCTAAGACAATGGAAACACTACTTAATGGGTTCTGAATTTATGATTAAGACCGATCAACAAAGTATTAGACATTTACTTAGCCAACCCCAAATATCTGACCGACATATCAAATGGGCAGCCTTTATTTAGAGTCTTCATCCCATCATTCAGTATCAACCCGATAAAGAAAATGTAGTGGCTGATACATTAAGTAGAAGACCCACCATTCATAATATTTCTGTTATATCATTTGATTCTTTAATTCCTATGAAAGATACTTATAATCAGGATATTACTTTTCATGTTTATTGGAATAAATTAGTTGGAAATAATTGGATTCCTATTGATTCACTGTCTTATAATGATGGATTCATGTTTTATGAAAAGAGATTATGTGTTACAGTTCCATTCAGATCTTTTGTTTTGAATGACATTCATTGTCCTCCATATCAAGGTCATAGAGGTATCATATCTACTTTACGTACATTAACTGAAGATTTTTATTGGCCATATATGGACACTGATGTATCTAACTTTGTTTCCAAATGTTTGATTTGTCAAAGAGTTAAGAGACATCATGGTAAACAATATGGATTACTTATGCCTTTATCTATTCCATCAAGACCATGGGAACAAATTTTTATGGATTTTATTACTGGTTTACCTAATACTAAAGCTAACCATGACATGATTTGGATTGTAGTAGATAGGTTTAGTAAACAAGCATATTTTATTCTATGTAAGAAAACTTTAACAGCATCTTAAGCAGCACAATTGTTTTTGAAAACTGTTTTTACTAACCATGGATTACCAAAAGTTATTATTTCTGATCGTGATTCTAGATTTTGTAACAACTTTTGGATTACTTTATTTGCTAACCTAGGAACAAAAATTGATTTCTCATCTGCATTTCATCCTGAAACTAATGGACAAATAGAAGCCACTAACAGTACTATTTTAGATCTTTTACGTGCTTACACTATTTCTAAACCACACACATGGGAGACACATTTGCATTTATTACAGTTTGCATATAACAATACACCACACACATCTACAAAGAAAGCACCATTTGAAGTGATTTATGGTTATAGATTATCTACACCTGTTGCATCTTTATCAAATAGAATTCAGAGTGCTGATGATATTGCTAGTATGCACGCTACTATTTTTGATGAGGTTAAAGACATGATTGCCAAAGCCTAGCAATCATATACCAAACAAGGCAATAAGAAAAGACAAGCAATGAATTTCAAAGTTGATGACTATGTTTGGTTGAGAATAGAAAAATGTAGATTACAAAGTGTAGATAAACACCCAGTTGTGAAATTAGCACCTAGATTCTATGGACCATTTAAGATTATTCACAAAATTAATGACAATGCATTCAAGTTAGAATTACCACCTCACTGGAAAATTCACAACACATTTCACATTAGTTTATTATGACCCTTTAGAGGCCAATTACCTGTACACCCTGTTTCACCCACCTTTGTTAGAGGAAGAGAGTGAAATACTTAAACCTGAAGCTATCATAGACACTGACTTTATGACCACTAGAACTGGCCGAATATATTCTAGATATCTAGTCAAATTTAAGAACCATCCTGTAGAATAAGCCCAATGGATGCACGCTAGAGACTTAAATGCTTTCCCCACTCTGCTAGCTCCACATTGAGCTAATAGCAATTGAGGTCAATTGCTATCCCACCCCGGGGGTATGATGCCAGGAGGCATATTCACGGTGGATTCCATGCCACGATGGATTCCGTGAGGTTTTACGCTGGATTAGGTAAACTTTGTTGACCGAGGCTCATACACAAAGTGGATTCTTTGTGCGAGAAGTTGATGGGGATGCCTATCCTTTTCGAGCGTTTCATTAATTTAGTGTGTACATGGGTGATTCCATAGCAGGTGATTCCGCAAAATGCATATTAAATTAATAAACGTTTATGAGTTTAGAGTGCGCACTCGTAATAAATTAAGGTTAGGATTGATTTCTAACCAGTTGATTTATTTATGTAGCTGAAGACTGCTAGGTATTCACTTTTGTCGGTTTAATTGTATTATTTTACTAACGATTGTGAATGCTTCAGTTGATGTGTAGAGATAGCAGCAATGGCAGAGGAAAGCATTGGAGGATAGCGAGTATTCGATTTTATCACTTATATTTTGATGGGCGCATACCTTAGGTATGACGCCTATATTTTGTCGTACCTATTTATTGAGGTGTTGGATATTTATTTATTATTTTGTATGCGCATGGGCGCACGATTATGTTATTTGTACTTGGACATTGTATTGGGTACGCCTGACTCTTTGGGCACCGCCCATTAGCTTTATTTCTATTTTGTGCTAAAGCAAACTCGAAAGCTAAAAGCTTGCTATTTTGTAATTTGGGCTATTATTTGAGCTTGAAGATGATTAATACAAAAAATACATGCTTTGTGGAGCGCTCACACAAGGCATGGGGGGAGATTGCACCCAATTAGTCTCTTGTTCATGTCGTGCATACTTTTTACCTTGAGTTTTATGCAAAAAATAGAGTTCTTTTGTTCTTGAGGACCTTCCGGCATTCACTACGCAAGCGTACAGCATCCGATCTGCGCACCAGAAGCGCAAAAGGATTCTTCTTCAAGCTTTGAGGTAAATGCATTATCTCTTCTCTCTTTGTTTTTCTCTTTTCTTTACTTCTCTCTTTCTTTTTGTTGATGAAGAGATGTATAGAGAGAAGAAGGGAGACAGATCAACACAAGGGAGATTGAGAGAGAGAGAGAGAGGCTGCCACTGCCACTACCATTGCCACCACACATCCACTAAAAGAGAGGGGACAACTACAAAGGAGAAGGAGGGAACCCTCAATCTCTGTCTCTTCTCCATCTTGCCGTCCACGAGCTTACATGGCAAGCACCAAGCAATAATGTCCCCATTTCTCGGCCATGGGAAGGCCTCATGCCAAAGCTCGCCACCTGGAGCACAAGGTGGAGCCTCCTCTAGTGTAGCAACAGGTGCTTCCCATAGAGCACAACGACCACCAGAGAAGAAGAGGAGATGGAAACCAAGAACTATCGCCATTCGAGAGATAAGGGGAATGCAATGCGGATAAGAACTTCTCATCCCAAAAAGATATTTTCATAAGGGCATTGTTCAGGAAGTCGTGCAAGACTTGGAGCTGAAAGGGATGGAAACATTTTGGGCATGAGTGCTAGATGGCCCACTAGTAGGAAGGTAGACTGCTTGAGCTATGATGACAGAAAGAAGAGCCTACATGATGTACTACATGTACATTCTATTATCAAGAATCTATTGTCGATTGGACAGATGGCAAAACAAAATTTTCAAGAATCTACTGTTGGTTGGATAGATGATTTCAACTGATACACATGGTTGTACATTCGAAAGTAAAATGATGAGGTACTTGATGTCTTTAAGAAAATGGGTTTATAAAGAGAAATGCAAGTTAGATTGTTCATTGGAAAGGTATAAAACCCGGCTTGTTGCAAAGGGATATGCACAACAATATGACCTAGATTATGAGGAGACTTTCAGCTCAGTTGCCAAGATGGAAATGATGAGAATAGTCATTACATTAGCGGCTTCTAAGGGCTAAAAATGATTAAAAATGGATGTCAAAAATGTATTCCTGAATGGTGACTTGCTTGAAGAGGTATACATGGAGTAGTGTGAGGGTTATGTACACAACTTGAGGTGTATATGGGTGCTAGCTAGCAATCTGGTCTATCATGCTAGATCCAAACACATAGAGATTCATTACAATTTCATCAGCAAAATGGTACTTGCAGGACAGATTGATCTACATGTGAAGACAGAAGACCAGGTAGCCGATATTTACCAAATCACTTAGTAAAGAGAAATTCATTCG